>NW_027220370.1:0-6606 GCF_027580195.1 Bos mutus
GCTCATCTGGCGATTATCAAGCAGATGGCGGGCAGGTGTCGCGAGCTCAGCTGGCGATTATCAAGCAGATGGCGGGCATGGTGTGGCGCTGCTCAGCTGGCGATTATCAGGCAGATGGCGGGCAGGTGGCGCATGGCTCAGCTGGCGATTATCAAGCAGATGGCGGGCAGGTGTTCGCGTGGCTCAGCTGGCGATTATCAAGCAGATGGCGGGCAGGTGACTCGCGTGGCTCAGCTGGCGATTATCAGGCAGATGGCGGGCAGGTGTCGCGTGGCTCAGCTGGCGATTATCAAGCAGATGGCGGGCAGGTGTCGCCGCGGCTCAGCTGGCGATTATCAAGCAGATGGCGGGCAGGTGTCGCGCGGCTCAGCTGGCGATTATCAGGCAGATGGCGGGCAGGTGTCGCGCGGCTCAGCTGGCGATTATCAAGCAGATGAGCGGGCAGGTGTCGCGGCGGCTCAGCTGGCGATTATCAAGCAGATGGCGGGCAGGTGTCGCGCATGGCTCAGCTGGCGATTATCAAGCAGATGGCGGGCAGGTGTCGCGAGCGGCTCAGCTGGCGATTATCAAGCAGATGGCGGGCAGGTGTCGCATGGCTCAGCTGGCGATTATCAAGCAGATGGCGGGCAGGTGTCGCGCGTGGCTCAGCTGGCGATTATCAAGCAGATGGCGGGCAGGTGTCGCAGGCTCAGCTGGCGATTATCAAGCAGATGGCGGGCAGGTGTCGCGTAGCGGCTCAGCTGGCGATTATCAAGCAGATGAGCGGGCGGGCAGGTGGCGATTATCAAGCAGATGGCTCAGCTGGCGATTATCAAGCAGATGAGCGGGCAGGTGTCGCGTGGCTCAGCTGGCGATTATCAAGCAGATGGCGGGCAGGTGTCGCGCGGCTCAGCTGGCGATTATCAAGCAGATGGCGGGCAGGTGCTGCGTCGCGGCTCAGCTGGCGATTATCAAGCAGATGGCGGGCAGGTGTCGTGTGGCTCAGCTGGCGATTATCAAGCAGATGGCGGGCGGGTGTGGCGTGGCTCAGCTGGCGATTATCAAGCAGATGAGCGGGCAGGTGTCGCGCGGCTCAGCTGGCGATTATCAAGCAGATGGCGGGCAGGTGTCGCGTGGCTCAGCTGGCGATTATCAAGCAGATGAGCGGGCAGGTGTCGCGAGGGCTCAGCTGGCGATTATCAAGCAGATGGCGGGCAGGTGTCGCGTGGCTCAGCTGGCGATTATCAAGCAGATGGCGGGCAGGTGTCGGCGCTGGCTCAGCTGGCGATTATCAAGCAGATGAGCGGGCAGGTGCTGCGAGGCTCAGCTGGCGATTATCAAGCAGATGAGCGGGCAGGTGTCGCGCGGCTCAGCTGGCGATTATCAAGCAGATGAGCGGGCAGGTGTCGCGGCTCAGCTGGCGATTATCAAGCAGATGGCGGGCGGGTGTCGCGTGGCTCAGCTGGCGATTATCAAGCAGATGAGCGGGCAGGTGTCGCGCTGGCTCAGCTGGCGATTATCAAGCAGATGGCGGGCAGGTGTCGTGCGGCTCAGCTGGCGATTATCAAGCAGATGAGCGGGCAGGTGTCGCGTGGCTCAGCTGGCGATTATCAAGCAGATGGCGGGCAGGTGTCGCAGTGGCTCAGCTGGCGATTATCAAGCAGATGAGCGGGCAGGTGTCGCGCGGCTCAGCTGGCGATTATCAAGCAGATGGCGGGCAGGTGTGTCGCGAGGCTCAGCTGGCGATTATCAAGCAGATGGCGGGCAGGTGTTGCCAGGCTCAGCTGGCGATTATCAAGCAGATGGCGGGCAGGTGTCGCGCGGCTCAGCTGGCGATTATCAAGCAGATGGCGGGCAGGTGTCGCGCGTGCGGCTCAGCTGGCGATTATCAAGCAGATGGCGGGCAGGTGACGCGCGGCTCAGCTGGCGATTATCAAGCAGATGAGCGGGCAGGTGTCGCGTGGCTCAGCTGGCGATTATCAGGCAGATGAGCGGGCAGTTGTCGTGCGGCTCAGCTGGCAATTATCAAGCAGATGAGCAAGCAGGTGTTGAGCGGCTCAGCTGGCGATTATCAAGCAGATGAGCGGGCAGGTGTCGCGTGGCTCAGCTGGCGATTATCAAGCAGATGAGCGGGCAGGTGTCGCGTGGCTCAGCTGGCGATTATCAAGCAGATGAGCGGGCAGGTGTCGCGCGGCTCAGCTGGCGATTATCAAGCAGATGAGCGGGCAGGTGTCGCGGGGCTCAGCTGGCGATTATCAAGCAGATGAGCGGGCAGGTGTCGAGTGGTGCAGCTGGCGATTATCAAGCAGATGAGCGGGCACGTGTGGCGCTGCTCATCTGGCGATTATCAAGCAGATGAGCGGGCAGGTGTCGCGCGGCTCAGCTGGCGATTATCAAGCAGATGAGCGGGCAGGTGTCGCGTGGCTCAGCTGGCGATTATCAAGCAGATGAGCGGGCAGGTGTCGCGGGGCTCAGCTGGCGATTATCAAGCAGATGAGCGGGCAGGTGTCGCGTGGCTCAGCTGGCGATTATCAAGCAGATGGCGGGCAGGTGTCGCGTGGCTCAGCTGGCGATTATCAAGCAGATGGCGGGCGGGTGTCGCGTGGCTCAGCTGGCGATTATCAAGCAGATGAGCGGGGCGTGTCGCAGGTGCTGGCGGCTCAGCTGGCGATTATCAAGCAGATGAGCGGGCGCAGGTGTTGCGTGGCTCAGCTGGCGATTATCAAGCAGATGGCGGCAGGTGTCGGCGCGGCTCAGCTGGCGATTATCAAGCAGATGGCGGGCAGGTGTCGCGCATGGCTCAGCTGGCGATTATCAAGCAGATGGCGGGCAGGTGTCGCGCGGCTCAGCTGGCGATTATCAAGCAGATGGCGGGCAGGTGTCGCGCGGCTCAGCTGGCGATTATCAAGCAGATGGCGGGCAGGTGTCGCGTGGCTCAGCTGGCGATTATCAAGCAGATGAGCGGGCAGGTGTCGCCGCGGCTCAGCTGGCGATTATCAAGCAGATGGCGGGCAGGTGTCGCGTGGCTCAGCTGGCGATTATCAAGCAGATGAGCGGGCAGGTGTCGCGTGGCTCAGCTGGCGATTATCAAGCAGATGGCGGGCAGGTGTCGCGTGGCTCAGCTGGCGATTATCAAGCAGATGGCGGGCAGGTGTCGCGTGGCTCATCTGGCGATTATCAAGCAGATGGCGGGCAGGTGTCGCGTGGCTCAGCTGGCGATTATCAAGCAGATGGCGGGCAGGTGTCGTGCGGCTCAGCTGGCGATTATCAAGCAGATGAGTGGGCAGGTGTCGCAGCGGCTCAGCTGGCGATTATCAAGCAGATGGCGGGCAGGTGTCATGGCGGCTCATCTGGCGATTATCAAGCAGATGGCGGGCAGGTGTCGCGCGGCTCAGCTGGCGATTATCAAGCAGATGGCGGGCAGGTGTCGCGGGGCTCATCTGGCGATTATCAAGCAGATGAGCGGGCAGGTGTTGCATGGCTCAGCTGGCGATTATCAAGCAGATGGCGGGCAGGTGTCTTGCGGCTCAGCTGGCGATTATCAAGCAGATGGCGGGCAGGTGTCGCGCGGCTCAGCTGGCGATTATCAAGCAGAGATGGCGGGCAGGTGTCGCGCGGCTCAGCTGGCGATTATCAAGCAGATGGCGGGCAGGTGTCGGGGCTCAGCTGGCGATTATCAAGCAGATGGCGGGCAGGTGTCGTGGCGGCTCAGCTGGCGATTATCAAGCAGATGGCGGGCAGGTGTCGAATGGCTCAGCTGGCGATTATCAAGCAGATGGCGGGCAGGTGTCGCGCGGCTCAGCTGGCGATTATCAAGCAGATGGCGGGCAGGTGGGGCTCAGCTGGCGCAGGTGCTCTCTGCTGGCGATTATCAAGCAGATGAGCGGGCAGGTGTTGTGCGGCTCAGCTGGCGATTATCAAGCAGATGGCGGGCAGGTGTCGCGGCTCAGCTGGCGATTATCAAGCAGATGAGCGGGCAGGTGTCGCATGGCTCAGCTGGCGATTATCAAGCAGATGTGCGGGCGGGTGTGGCGATTATCAAGCAGGGCTCAGCTGGCGGCTCAGCTGGCGATTATCAAGCAGATGGCGGGCAGGTGTCGCGTGGCTCAGCTGGCGATTATCAAGCAGATGAGCGGGCAGGTGTCCGCGGCTCAGCTGGCGATTATCAAGCAGATGAGCGGGGCGGGTGTCGCGTGGCTCAGCTGGCGATTATCAAGCAGATGAGCGGGCAGGTGTGGCGTGGCTCAGCTGGCGATTATCAAGCAGATGAGCGGGCAGGTGTTGCGTGGCTCAGCTGGCGATTATCAAGCAGATGAGCGGGCAGGTGTCGCGGCTCAGCTGGCGATTATCAAGCAGATGGCGGGCAGGTGTCGCGCGGCTCAGCTGGCGATTATCAAGCAGATGGCGGGCAGGTGTCGTCGTGGCTCAGCTGGCGATTATCAAGCAGATGAGCGGGCAGGTGTCGCGTGGCTCAGCTGGCGATTATCAAGCAGATGAGCGGGCAGGTGTTGAGCAGGCTCAGCTGGCGATTATCAAGCAGATGAGCGGGCAGGTGTAGCGCGGCTCAGCTGGCGATTATCAAGCAGATGGCGGGCAGGTGTCGCGTGGCTCAGCTGGCGATTATCAAGCAGATGAGCGGGCAGGTGCGGCGTGGCTCAGCTGGCGATTATCAAGCAGATGAGCGGGCAGGTGTCGCAGGGGGCTCAGCTGGCGATTATCAAGCAGATGGCGGGCAGGTGTCGTGTGGCTCAGCTGGCGATTATCAAGCAGATGGCGGGCAGGTGTCGCGTGGCTCAGCTGGCGATTATCAAGCAGATGGCGGGCAGGTGTCGCGTGGCTCAGCTGGCGATTATCAAGCAGATTAGCGGGCAGGTGTCGCGCGGCTCAGCTGGCGATTATCAAGCAGATGGCGGGCGGGTGACGCGCGGCTCAGCTGGCGATTATCAAGCAGATGGCGGGCAGGTGTCGCAGCGGCTCAGCTGGCGATTATCAAGCAGATGAGCGGGCAGGTGCGCGGGGCTCAGCTGGCGATTATCAAGCAGATGGCGGGCAGGTGTCGTTTGGCTCAGCTGGCGATTATCAAGCAGATGGCGGGCAGGTGTCATCCGGCTCAGCTGGCGATTATCAAGCAGATGGCGGGCAGGTGTCTCGCGGCTCAGCTGGCGATTATCAAGCAGATGGCGGGCAGGTGTCGTCGTGGCTCAGCTGGCGATTATCAAGCAGATGAGCGGGCAGGTGTCGGCGGGAGGCTCAGCTGGCGATTATCAAGCAGATGGCGGGCAGGTGTCGCGGGGCTCAGCTGGCGATTATCAAGCAGATGGCGGGCAGGTGTCGCATGGCTCAGCTGGCGATTATCAAGCAGATGGCGGGCAGGTGTCGCGAGGCTCAGCTGGCGATTATCAAGCAGATGAGCGGCAGGTGTCGCGCTGGCTCAGCTGGCGATTATCAAGCAGATGGCGGGCAGGTGTCGCGTGCGGCTCAGCTGGCGATTATCAAGCAGATGAGCGGGCAGGTGTCGCGTTGGCTCAGCTGGCGATTATCAAGCAGATGGCGGGCAGGTGGCGCATGGCTCAGCTGGCGATTATCAAGCAGATGGCGGGCAGGTGTCGCGAGCGGCTCAGCTGGCGATTATCAAGCAGATGGCGGGCAGGTGTCGCGAGCGGCTCAGCTGGCGATTATCAAGCAGATGGCGGGCAGGTGCCGCGGGCAGCGATTATCAAGCAGATGGCGGGCAGGTGCCGCGTGGCTCAGCTGGCGATTATCAAGCAGATGAGCGGGCAGGTGTCTGCGTTGGCTCAGCTGGCGATTATCAAGCAGATGGCGGGCAGGTGTCGCGATGGCTCAGCTGGCGATTATCAAGCAGATGGCGGGCAGGTGTCCGCGTGGCTCAGCTGGCGATTATCAAGCAGATGAGCGGGCAGGGTGTCGCGGCTCAGCTGGCGATTATCAAGCAGATGAGCGGGCAGGTTTTGGGGTCTCATCTGGCGATTATCAAGCAGATGAGTGGCCAGGCGTCGTGCGGCTCAGCTGGCGATTATCAAGCAGATGAGCGGGCAGGGGTCAATGGGCTCATCTGGCGATTATCAAACAGATGATCGGGCACGGGTCTCCGGGCTCAGCTGGCGATTATCAAGCAGATGAGCGGGCAGGTGTTGCGGGGCTCAGCTCGCAATTATCAAGCAGATGAGCGGGCAGGTGTCGCGCGGCTCAGCTGGCGATTATCAAGCAGATGGCGGGCAGGTGCGCGCGGCTCAGCTGGCGATTATCAAGCAGATGGCGGGCAGGTGCCGCGGGGCTCAGCTGGCGATTATCAAGCAGATGGCGGGCAGGTGTCGCGTGGCTCAGCTGGCGATTATCAAGCAGATGAGCGGGCAGATGGCTCAGCTGGCGATTATCAAGCAGATGAGCGGGCAGGTGTCGCAACTGGCTCAGCTGGCGATTATCAAGCAGATGAGCGGGCAGGTGTCTCGAAGGCTCAGCTGGCGATTATCAAGCAGATGGCGGGCGGTGTCGCGAGGCTCAGCTGGCGATTATCAAGCAGATGGCGGGCAGGTCTCCGGCTCAGCTGGCGATTATCAAGCAGATGGCGGGCAGGTGTCGCGAGGCTCAGCTAGCGATTATCAAGCA
>NW_027220371.1:0-17400 GCF_027580195.1 Bos mutus
CAGTGCATGATATAGGCGTGATCAGTATGATCAGTCCGTGATCAGTGTATGATCAACCACGTGATCAGTGCGCGATCAGCCACGTAATCAGTGCATCATCAACCCACGTGATCGTGCATGTTCAGCCGCCTTGATCAGTGCATGAACGATCAGTGTCAGTGTATGATCAACCGCCCAGTCGAGTGCATGGTCAGCCGCGTGATCCAATTCATTATCAGGCGAGTGATGACCAGGATTAGTCACGTGATGGCGCGCGGTCAGGCGCGTGATTGGTTCCGCTGATCAGCCCGCGTGATCAGTGAGAAAGATCAGCTAGGATCAGTGCATGCACAGTCACGTGATCAGTACATGCTGATCATGTGATCAGTGTGTAGTCAGCTTTGCGGTCAGTGGCGATGAGTACGTGATCAGTACGCGTGCAGTCTCCTGATCAGTGGCCATGATCAGGCATGTGGTAAGTGCATGATCAGCCCCGCGTGATCGGTGCGGCGATCAGCCTTGTGATCATGCATGCGCAATCGCGAATCAGTGCGGTGATCCCGCGTGGTGGTGCATGATCGGCCATGTGATCAGTTAACATCAGGCATGTGATCAGTGCGCCAGTCGATCACATAGTCAGTGTATGATCAGCCACGTGATCCCAGTACATACGCCACGTAATCTTCAGTGATCAGTCGTGGTGATCGGTGCGGTAGGGATCGTGATCGATGTGATCAGTACGCCGTGATCGGTGGCATGATCATGCGCGGGATCAGTACATGATGCTGCGTGATCAGTGCATGCACAACCATGATCAGCTGCATGATCCGTTTCGGATCAGTGTATATTCAGCCCGCGTGATCAGTGTATGATGTACTGCCGTCAGTTCATGATCAGAGCGCGTGATGACTGCATTATCAGTAACGTGATAAGTACATTCATTGTGATCAGTGCATGAACAGCCACGTGTTCGATGTATATTCCTTCGGTAATCAGTGCGTGTATCCGTGCACCATATTCATCACGTGATCAGTGTATGATCAGTCGCGTGATCAGTGCATGATCAGCCGCGTGATCAGTGCATGATCAGCCGCGTGATCAGTGCATGATCACGTGATCAGTCGCGTGATCAGTGCATGATCAGTCCGCGTGATCAGTGCATGATCAGCCACGTGATCAGTGCATGATCAGCCCGTGATCAGTGCATGATCAGTCGCGTGATCAGTGCATGATCAGTCACGTGATCAGTGCATGATCAGGCCCGTGATCAGTGCATGATCAGCCGCGTGATCAGTGCATGATCAGCCACGTGATCAGTGCATGATCAGCCCGCGTGATCAGTGCATGATCAGCCGCGTGATCAGTGATCAGCCGCGTGATCAGTGCATGATCAGCCACGTGATCAGTGCATGATCAGTCGCGTGATCAGTGCATGATCAGCCACGTGATCAGTGCATGATCAGCCACGTGATCAGTGCATGATCAGTGCACGTGATCAGTGCATTCAGCCGCGTGATCGGTGTATGATCAGCCGCGTGATCAGTGCATGATCAGCCGCGTGATCAGTGCATGATCAGTCCGTGATCAGTGCATGATCAGTCGCGTGATCAGTGCATGTCAGCACGTGATCAGTGCGCGTGATCAGTGATCATGATCAGGCGCGTGATCAGTGCATGATCAGTCACGTGATCAGTGCATGATCAGTCGTGATCAGTGCATGATCAGCCACGTGATCAGTGCATGATCAGCCGCGTGATCAGTGCATGATCAGTCCGTGATCAGTGCATGATCAGTCGCGTGATCAGTGCATGATCAGCCACGTGATCAGTGCATGATCAGATCCGCGTGATCAGTGCATGATCAGCCGCGTGATCAGTGCATGATCAGCCCCGTGATCAGTGCATGATCAGCCGCGTGATCAGTGCATGATCAGCCCGCGTGATCAGTGCATGATCAGCCACGTGATCAGTGCATGATCAGTCCGCGTGATCAGTGCATGATCAGCCGCGTGATCAGTGCATGATCAGGCGCGTGATCAGTGCATGATCAGCCGCGTGATCAGTGCATGATCAGCCACGTGATCAGTGCATGATCAGCCACGTGATCAGTGCATGATCAGCCACGTGATCAGTGCATGATCAGCCGCGTGATCAGTGCATGATCAGTCACGTGATCAGTGCATGATCAGGCGCGTGATCAGTGCGGTGATCAGCATGTCATCGCGTGATCAGTGTGTGATCAGTCCAGCGTGATCAGTGCATGATCAGCCCGTGAGTCAGTGTCAGCCCGTGATCAGTGCATGATCAGCCGCGTGATCAGTGCATGATCAGCCGCGTGATCAGTGCATGATCAGCCGCGTGATCAGTGCATGATCAGCCACGTGATCAGTGCATGATCAGCCACGTGATCAGTGCATGATCAGCCCGTGATCAGTGCATGATCAGCCACGTGATCAGTGCATGATCAGCCGCGTGATCAGTGCATGATCAGCCACGTGATCAGTGCATGATCAGCCGCGTGATCAGTGCATGATCAGTCGCGTGATCAGTGCATGATCAGCCGCGTGATCAGTGCATGATCAGCCGCGTGATCAGTGCATGATCAGCCGCGTGATCAGTGCATGATCAGTCGCGTGATCAGTGCATGATCAGCCCGCGTGATCGTGTGCATGATCAGCCACGTGATCAGTGCATGATCAGCCACGTGATCAGTGCATGATCAGTCACGTGATCAGTGCATGATCAGTCGCGTGATCAGTGCATGATCAGTCCGTGATCAGTGCATGATCAGCCACGTGATCAGTGTGATCGCCGCGTGATCAGCGTGATCAGTGCATCAGTCAGCCAGCGTGATCAGTGCATGATCAGTGCGTGTGATCAGTGCATGATCAGCCGCGTGATCAGTGCATGATCAGCCGCGTGATCAGTGCATGATCAGCCGCGTGATCAGTGCATGATCAGTCACGTGATCAGTGCATGATCAGCCACGTGATCAGTGCATGATCAGCCGCGTGATCAGTGCATGATCAGCCGCGTGATCAGTGCATGATCAGCCGCGTGATCAGTGCATGATCAGCCACGTGATCAGTGCATGATCAGCCGCGTGATCAGTGCATGATCAGCCGCGTGATCAGTGCATGATCAGTCGCGTGATCAGTGCATGATCAGCCCCGTGATCAGTGCGTGATCAGTGCATGATCAGCCACGTGATCAGTGCATGATCAGCCGCGTGATCAGTGCATGATCAGCCACGTGATCAGTGCATGATCAGCCACGTGATCAGTGCATGATCCGTGATCAGCATGATCAGTGCGTGATCAGTGCATGATCAGCCACGTGATCAGTGCATGATCAGCCACGTGATCAGTGCATGATCAGCCACGTGATCAGTGCATGATCAGCCGCGTGATCAGTGCATGATCAGCCACGTGATCAGTGCATGATCAGTCGCGTGATCAGTGCATGATCAGCCACGTGATCAGTGCATGATCAGCCACGTGATCAGTGCATGATCAGTCACGTGATCAGTGCATGATCAGCCGCGTGATCAGTGTGCATGATCAGCCGTGATCAGTGCATGATCAGCCGTGATCAGTGCATGATCAGCCGCGTGATCAGTGCATGATCAGTCGCGTGATCAGTGTGCATGATCAGCCACGTGATCAGTGCATGATCAGCCACGTGATCAGTGCATGATCAGCCGCGTGATCAGTGCATGATCAGCCGCGTGATCAGTGCATGATCAGCCACGTGATCAGTGCATGATCAGCCACGTGATCAGTGCATGATCAGCCACGTGATCAGTGCATGATCAGCCGCGTGATCAGTGCATGATCAGCCACGTGATCAGTGCATGATCAGTCATGATCAGTCAGTGCATGATCAGCCGCGTGATCAGTGCATGATCAGCCGCGTGATCAGTGCATGATCAGCCACGTGATCAGTGCATGATCAGCCACGTGATCAGTGCATGATCAGCCGCGTGATCAGTGTGCATGATCAGTCGCGTGATCAGTGCATGATCAGTCGCGTGATCAGTGCATGATCAGATCGCGTGATCAGTGCATGATCAGCCACGTGATCAGTGCATGATCAGCCGCGTGATCAGTGCATGATCACATCACGTGATCAGTGCATGATCAGCCCGTGATCAGTGCATGATCAGTGCGTGATCAGTGCATGATCAGCCACGTGATCAGTGCATGTCATCATCGCGTGATCAGTGCATGATCAGCCGCGTGATCAGTGCATGATCAGCCGCGTGATCAGTGCATGATCAGCCGCGTGATCAGTGCATGATCAGGTCGCGTGATCAGTGCATGATCAGCCACGTGATCAGTGCATGATCAGCCACGTGATCAGTGCATGATCAGCCAGCCACGTGATCAGTGCATGATCAGCCACGTGATCAGTGCATGATGATCAGCGTCGTGATCAGTGCATGATCAGCCCGTGATCAGTGCATGATCAGCCGCGTGATCAGTGCATGATCAGCCACGTGATCAGTGCATGATCAGCCGCGTGATCAGTGCATGATCAGCCGCGTGATCAGTGCATGATCAGCCGCGTGATCAGTGCATGATCAGCCCGTGATCAGTGCATGATCAGCCCGTGATCAGTGCATGATCAGTGATCCAGTGTGATCAGCCGTGATCAGTGCATGATCAGCCGCGTGATCAGTGCATGATCAGTCACGTGATCAGTGCATGATCAGTCGCGTGATCAGTGCATGATCAGCCACGTGATCAGTGCATGATCAGCCACGTGATCAGTGCATGATCAGTCACGTGATCAGTGCATGATCAGCCGCGTGATCAGTGCATGATCAGCCACGTGATCAGTGCATGATCAGCGCGTGATCAGTGCATGATCAGCCGCGTGATCAGTGCATGATCAGTCACGTGATCAGTGCATGATCAGTCGCGTGATCAGTGCATGATCAGCCCGTGATCAGTGCATGATCAGCCCGTGATCAGTGCATGATCAGCCACGTGATCAGTGCATGATCAGCCACGTGATCAGTGCATGATCAGCCACGTGATCAGTGCATGATCAGCCGCGTGATCAGTGCATGATCAGCCGCGTGATCAGTGCATGCATGATCAGCCGCGTGATCAGTGCATGATCAGCCGCGTGATCAGTGCATGATCAGCATGTCACGTGATCAGTGCATGCGCGTGATCAGTGCGTGATCAGTGCATCGGTGATCAGATGCGTGATCAGTGCATGATCAGTGCGTGATCAGTGCATGTGTCGCGTGATCAGTGCATGATCAGCCCGTGATCAGTGCATGATCAGCCACGTGATCAGTGCATGATCAGCCACGTGATCAGTGCATGTGCATGATCAGTCACGTGATCACGTGATCAGTGCATGATCAGCCGCGTGATCAGTGCATGATCAGCCACGTGATCAGTGCATGATCAGCCACGTGATCAGTGCATGATCAGCCACGTGATCAGTGCATGATCAGCCGCGTGATCAGTGCATGATCAGCCGCGTGATCAGTGCATGATCAGCCGCGTGATCAGTGCATGATCAGTCGCGTGATCAGTGCATGATCAGCCGCGTGATCAGTGCATGATCAGGTGCGTGATCAGTGCATGATCAGTCGTCACGTGATCAGTGCATGATCAGCCACGTGATCAGTGCATGATCAGCCACGTGATCAGTGCATGATCAGCCCGCGTGATCAGTGCATGATCAGCCACGTGATCAGTGCATGATCAGCCGCGTGATCAGTGCATGATCAGTCACGTGATCAGTGCATGATCAGCCACGTGATCAGTGCATGATCAGCCGCGTGATCAGTGCATGATCAGCGTGATCGTGATCATCAGTCACGTGATCAGTGCATGATCAGCCGCGTGATCAGTGCATGATCAGCCACGTGATCAGTGCATGATCAGTCGCGTGATCAGTGTATGATCATCCGTGATCAGTGCAGTGCGTGATCGATCAGCCACGTGATCAGTGCATGATCCCGCGTGATCAGTGCATGATCAGCCGCGTGATCAGTGCATGATCAGCCACGTGATCAGTGCATGATCAGCCCGCGTGATCAGTGCATGATCAGCCACGTGATCAGTGCATGATCAGCCCCGTGATCAGTGCATGATCAGTCGCGTGATCAGTGCATGATCAGCCGCGTGATCAGTGCATGATCAGCCACGTGATCAGTGCATGATCAGCCGCGTGATCAGTGTGCATGATCAGCCGCGTGATCAGTGCATGATCAGTCGCGTGATCAGTGCATGATCAGTCACGTGATCAGTGCATGATCAGCCCGTGATCAGTGCATGATCAGCCGCGTGATCAGTGCATGATCAGCCACGTGATCAGTGCATGATCAGCCGCGTGATCAGTGCATGATCAGCCACGTGATCAGTGCATGATCAGTCGTGATCAGTGCATGATCAGCCGCGTGATCAGTGCATGATCAGGCACGTGATCAGTGCATGATCAGCCGCGTGATCAGTGCATGATCAGCCACGTGATCAGTGCATGATCGTGATCAGTGCATGATCGATCAGCCACGTGATCAGTGCATGATCAGTCACGTGATCAGTGCATGATCAGCCACGTGATCAGTGCATGATCAGCCGCGTGATCAGTGCATGATCAGTCGCGTGATCAGTGCATGATCAGCCGCGTGATCAGTGCATGATCAGTGCGTGATCAGTGCATGATCAGCCACGTGATCAGTGCATGATCAGCCACGTGATCGTGTGCATGATCAGCCACGTGATCAGTGCATGATCAGTCACGTGATCAGTGCATGATCAGCCGCGTGATCAGTGCATGATCAGCCGCGTGATCAGTGCATGATCAGCCACGTGATCAGTGCATGATCAGCCGCGTGATCAGTGCATGATCAGCCACGTGATCAGTGCATGATCAGCCGCGTGATCAGTGCATGATCAGCCACGTGATCAGTGCATGATCAGTCGCGTGATCAGTGCATGATCAGTCGCGTGATCAGTGCATGATCAGCCCGCGTGATCAGTGCATGATCAGCCACGTGATCAGTGCATGATCAGCCACGTGATCAGTGCATGATCAGCCGCGTGATCAGTGCATGATCAGCGCGTGATCAGTGCATGATCAGCCACGTGATCAGTGCATGATCAGTCAGCCGCGTGATCAGTGCATGATCATCACGCTGCGTGTGCATGATCAGGTCGTGATCATCAGTGCATGATCAGCCGCGTGATCAGTGCATGATCAGCCGCGTGATCAGTGCATGATCAGTGCATGATCACGTGATCAGTGCATGATCAGCCGCGTGATCAGTGCATGATCAGCCACGTGATCAGTGCATGATCAGCCACGTGATCAGTGCATGATCAGCCGCGTGATCAGTGCATGATCAGCCGCGTGATCAGTGCATGATCAGTCGCGTGATCAGTGTGCATGATCAGTCGCGTGATCAGTGCATGATCAGCCACGTGATCAGTGCATGATCAGCCGCGTGATCAGTGCATGATCAGCCACGTGATCAGTGCATGATCAGTCGCGTGATCAGTGCATGATCAGCCACGTGATCAGTGCGCGTGCCCGTGAGTGCATGATCAGCCACGTGATCAGTGCATGATCAGCCACGTGATCAGTGCATGATCAGCCCGTGATCAGTGCATGATCAGCCACGTGATCAGTGCATGATCAGCCACGTGATCAGTGCATGATCAGCCGCGTGATCAGTGCATGATCAGCCCGTGATCAGTGCATGATCAGTGCGTGATCAGTGCATGATCAGCCATGTGATCAGTGCATGATCAGCCGCGTGATCAGTGCATGATCAGTGCGTGATCAGTGTGCATGATCATCGCGTGATCAGTGCATGATCAGCCCGTGATCAGTGCATGATCAGCCACGTGATCAGTGCATGATCAGTCGTGTGATCAGTGCATGATCAGCCACGTGATCAGTGCATGATCAGCCACGTGATCAGTGCATGATCAGCGTGTGATCAGTGCATGATCAGTGCGTGATCAGTGCATGATCAGCCACGTGATCAGTGCGTGATCAGTGCATGATCAGCCACGTGATCAGTGCATGATCAGCCGCGTGATCAGTGCATGATCAGCCACGTGATCAGTGCATGATCAGCCACGTGATCAGTGCATGATCAGCCACGTGATCAGTGCATGATCAGCCACGTGATCAGTGCATGATCAGTCACGTGATCAGTGCATGATCAGCCACGTGATCAGTGCATGATCAGCCGCGCGTGATCAGTGCATGATCAGCCACGTGATCAGTGCATGATCAGCCGCGTGATCAGTGCATGATCAGCCACGTGATCAGTGCATGATCATGATCAGTCGCGTGATCAGTGCATGATCAGCCGCGTGATCAGTGCATGATCAGCCACGTGATCAGTGCATGATCAGCCCGTGATCAGTGCATGATCAGCCGCGTGATCAGTGCATGATCAGCCGCGTGATCAGTGCATGATCAGCCACGTGATCAGTGTGCATGATCAGCCACGTGATCAGTGCATGATCAGCCCGCGTGATCAGTGCATGATCAGTGATGCGTCAGTCAGTGATCAGTGCACGTGATCAGTGCGCGCGTGTGATCAGTGCATGATCAGTGCGTGATCAGTGATCAGTTTATGATCAGTGCGTGATCAGTCAGTGCGTGATCAGTGCATGATCAGTCGCGTGATCAGTGCATGATCAGCCGCGTGATCAGTGCATGATCAGCCGCGTGATCAGTGCATGATCATCAGTCGCGTGATCAGTGCATGATCAGCCGCGTGATCAGTGCATGATCAGCCACGTGATCAGTGCATGATCAGCCACGTGATCAGTGCATGATCAGTCACGTGATGTGTGCATGATCAGCCGCGTGATCAGTGCGCATGTCAGCCCGCGTGATCAGTGCATGATCAGCCCGCGTGATCAGTGCATGATCAGTCACGTGATCAGTGCATGATCAGCCACGTGATCAGTGCATGATCAGCCGCGTGATCAGTGTGATCAGCCACGTGATCAGTGCATGATCAGCCGCGTGATCAGTGCATGATCAGCCACGTGATCAGTGCATGATCAGCGCGTGATCAGTGCATGATCAGCCACGTGATCAGTGCATGATCAGCCACGTGATCAGTGCATGATCAGTCCGCGTGATCAGTGCATGATCAGCCCGTGATCAGTGCATGATCAGCCCGCGTGATCAGTGCATGATCAGATCCACGTGATCAGTGCATGATCAGCCGCGTGATCAGTGCATGATCAGCCATCGTGATCAGTGCATGCATGCACGTGATCAGTGCATGATCAGTGTCGCGTGATCAGTGTGATGATCAGCCGCGTGATCAGTGCATGATCAGCCCCGTGATCGTGTGCATGATCAGCCGCGTGATCAGTGCATGATCAGCCCGCGTGATCAGTGCATGATCAGCACGTGATCAGTGCATGATCAGCCGCGTGATCAGTGCATGATCAGCCGCGTGATCAGTGCATGATCAGCCGTGATCAGTGCATGATCAGCCGCGTGATCAGTGCATGATCAGCCGCGTGATCAGTGCATGATCAGTCTCGCGTGATCAGTGCATGATCAGCCGCGTGATCAGTGCATGATCAGCCACGTGATCAGTGCATGATCAGCCGCGTGATCAGTGCATGATCAGTCGCGTGATCAGTGCATGATCAGCCGCGTGATCAGTGCATGATCAGCCACGTGATCAGTGCATGATCAGCCACGTGATCAGTGCATGATCAGCCACGTGATCAGTGCATGATCAGCTGCGTGATCTCAGTGATCAGCCACGTGATCAGTGCATGATCATCAGCGTGATCAGTGCATGATCAGCCACGTGATCAGTGCATGATCATCAGCCGCGTGATCAGTGCATGATCAGCCCGTGATCAGTGCATGATCAGCCACGTGATCAGTGCATGATCATCATGCGTGATCAGTGCATGCGTGTCAGCGCGTGATCAGTGCATGATCAGCCACGTGATCAGTGCATGATCAGTCACGTGATCGTGATCAGTGCATGATCAGTGCATGTCATCGTGATCATGATCAGCCACGTGATCAGTGCATGATCAGCCCGCGTGATCAGTGCATGATCAGCCGCGTGATCAGTGCATGATCAGCCGCGTGATCAGTGCATGATCAGCCGCGTGATCAGTGCATGATCAGCCACGTGATCAGTGCATGATCAGCCGCGTGATCAGTGCATGATCAGCCACGTGATCAGTGCATGATCAGTCGATCGTGATCAGTGCATGATCAGTCACGTGATCAGTGTGATGATCAGTCACGTGATCAGTGCATGATCAGCCGCGTGATCAGTGCATGATCAGCCGCGTGATCAGTGCATGATCAGTCACGTGATCAGTGCATGATCAGCCACGTGATCAGTGCATGATCAGCCACGTGATCAGTGCATGATCAGTCACGTGATCAGTGCATGATCAGTGCGTGATCAGTGCGTGATCAGTGCATGATGTGCGTGATCAGTGCATGATCAGCCACGTGATCAGTGCATGATCAGCCACGTGATCAGTGCATGATCAGCCGCGTGATCAGTGCATGATCAGCCCGCGTGATCAGTGCATGATCAGCCACGTGATCAGTGCATGATCAGCCCGCGTGATCAGTGCATGATCAGTCACGTGATCAGTGCATGATCAGCTTCGTGATCAGTGCATGATCAGCCGCGTGATCAGTGCATGATCAGCCGCGTGATCAGTGCATGATCAGCCACGTGATCAGTGCATGATCAGCCGCGTGATCAGTGCATGATCAGCCACGTGATCAGTGCATGATCAGCCGCGTGATCAGTGCATGATCAGCCGCGTGATCAGTGCATGATCAGCCCCGTGATCGTGTGCATGATCAGTCGCGTGATCAGTGCATGATCAGCCGCGTGATCGTGTGCATGATCAGCCCGCGTGATCAGTGCATGATCAGTCACGTGATCAGTGCATGATCAGCCGCGTGATCAGTGCATGATCAGCCCGTGATCAGTGCATGATCAGCCACGTGATCAGTGCATGATCAGCCACGTGATCAGTGCATGATCAGCCACGTGATCAGTGCATGATCAGCCGCGTGATCAGTGCATGATCAGCCGCGTGATCAGTGCATGATCAGCCGCGTGATCAGTGCATGATCAGCCACGTGATCAGTGCATGATCAGCCACGTGATCAGTGCATGATCAGTCGCGTGATCAGTGCATCATCAGCCGCGTGATCAGTGTGCATGATCAGGCCGTGATCAGTGCATGATCAGCCGCGTGATCAGTGCATGATCAGTCGCGTGATCAGTGCATGATGATCAGTCACGTGATCAGTGCATGATCAGCCGCGTGATCAGTGCATGATCAGTCACGTGATCAGTGCATGATCAGCCGCGTGATCAGTGCATGATCAGCCCGTGATCAGTGCATGATCAGCCGCGTGATCAGTGCATGATCGTCAGTGCATGTGATCGCGTGATCAGTGCATGAGCCACGTGATCAGTGCATGATCAGTCACGTGATCAGTGCATGATCAGCCACGTGATCAGTGCATGATCAGCCACGTGATCAGTGCATGATCAGCCGCGTGATCAGTGCATGATCAGTCGCGTGATCAGTGCATGATCAGCCCCGTGATCAGTGTGCATGATCAGCCGCGTGATCAGTGCATGATCAGCCACGTGATCAGTGCATGATCAGCAGCCGCGTGATCAGTGCATGATCAGCCCGCGTGATCGCGTGCATGATCAGCCACGTGATCAGTGCATGATCAGCCACGTGATCAGTGCATGATCAGTCACGTGATCAGTGCATGATCAGTCACGTGATCAGTGCATATGATCAGTCCCGCGTGATCAGTGCATGATCAGCCACGTGATCAGTGCATGATCAGCCGCGTGATCAGTGCATGATCAGTCGCGTGATCAGTGCATGATCAGCCGCGTGATCAGTGTGCATGATCAGCCACGTGATCAGTGCATGATCAGCCACGTGATCAGTGCATGATCAGCCCGTGATCAGTGCATGATCAGCCGCGTGATCAGTGCATGATCAGCCGCGTGATCAGTGCATGATCAGCCACGTGATCAGTGCATGATCAGCCCGTGATCAGTGCATGATCAGCCGCGTGATCAGTGCATGATCAGCCACGTGATCAGTGCATGATCAGCCATCGTGATCAGTGCATGATCAGCCCGTGATCGTGTAGTGTGATCATGATCAGTGCGTGATCAGTGCATGATCATCAGCCGTGATCAGTGCATGATCAGCCCGTGTGATCAGTGATCGTGCGTGATCAGCCGTGATGATCAGTGCGTGATCAGTGCATGCGTGATCGCGTGTGATCATGATCAGTGTCGCGTGATCAGTGTGATCAGTGCGTGATCAGTGCATGATCAGTGTGAATGATGATCGGTCATGTGCATCGTGATGGTGAGTGCATGATCAGCCCGTGATCAGTGCATGATCAGTCGCGTGATCAGTGTGCGATCAGCCACGTGATCAGTGCATGATCAGTCACGTGATCAGTGCATGATCAGCCACGTGATCAGTGCATGATCAGCCACGTGATCAGTGCATGATCAGCCACGTGATCAGTGCATGATCAGTCCGCGTGATCAGTGCATGATCAGCCGCGTGATCAGTGCATGATCAGCCGCGTGATCAGTGCATGATCAGCCGCGTGATCAGTGCATGATCAGTCGCGTGATCAGTGCATGATCAGCCGCGTGATCAGTGCATGATCAGCCACGTGATCAGTGCATGATCAGCCGCGTGATCAGTGCATGATCAGCCGCGTGATCAGTGCATGATCAGCCACGTGATCAGTGCATGATCAGCCCGCGTGATCAGTGCATGATCAGCCGCGTGATCAGTGCATGATCAGCCACGTGATCAGTGCATGATCAGCCACGTGATCAGTGCATGATCAGCCCACGTGATCAGTGCATGATCAGTCGCGTGATCAGTGCATGATCAGTCCGCGTGATCAGTGCATGATCAGCCACGTGATCAGTGCATGATCAGCCGCGTGATCAGTGCATGATCAGCCGCGTGATCAGTGCATGATGATCATCGCGTGATCAGTGCGTGATCAGTGCGTGATCAGTGCGCGTGATCACGTGATCAGTGATCAGCCACGTGATCAGTGCATGATCAGCCACGTGATCAGTGCATGATCAGCCACGTGATCAGTGCATGATCAGCCGCGTGATCAGTGCATGATCAGTGCGTGTCGTGATCAGTGATCGTGATCAGTGCCACGTGATCAGTGCATGATCAGCCGCGTGATCAGTGCATGATCAGCCCGTGATCAGTGCATGATCAGCCACGTGATCAGTGCATGATCAGCCACGTGATCAGTGCATGATCAGCCACGTGATCAGTGCATGATCAGCCGCGTGATCAGTGCATGATCAGCCCGTGATCAGTGCATGATCAGTCACGTGATCAGTGCATGATCAGCCACGTGATCAGTGCATGATCAGCCGCGTGATCAGTGCATGATCAGCCGCGTGATCAGTGCATGATCAGCCACGTGATCAGTGCATGATCAGCCCGTGATCAGTGCATGATCAGCCACGTGATCAGTGCATGATCAGCCCCGTGATCAGTGCATGATCAGCCACGTGATCAGTGCATGATCAGCCACGTGATCAGTGTGTGTGATCAGTGCATGATCAGCGTGATCAGTGCATGATCAGCCGCGTGATCAGTGCATGATCAGTCGCGTGATCAGTGCATGATCAGCCCGCGTGATCAGTGCATGATCAGCCGCGTGATCAGTGCATGATCAGCCGCGTGATCAGTGCATGATCAGTCGCGTGATCAGTGCATGATCAGCCGCGTGATCAGTGCATGATCATCAGCCGCGTGATCAGTGCATGATCAGTCCGTGATCAGTGCATGATCAGCCCGTGATCAGTGCATGATCAGTGCGTGATCAGTGCATGATGCATGATCAGTGCGTGATCAGTGTGATGATCAGCCACGTGATCAGTGCATGATCAGCCGCGTGATCAGTGCATGATCAGCCTGCGTGATCAGTGCATGATCAGCCACGTGATCAGTGCATGATCAGCCACGTGATCAGTGCATGATCAGTCACGTGATCAGTGCATGATCAGCCGCGTGATCAGTGCATGATCAGCCGCGTGATCAGTGCATGATCAGCCGCGTGATCAGTGCATGATCAGCCACGTGATCAGTGCATGATCAGCCACGTGATCAGTGCATGATCAGCCGCGTGATCAGTGCATGCATGATCAGTGATCGTGTGTGATCGTGATCAGTGCATGATCAGTCCGTGATCAGTGCATGATCAGTCCGCGTGATCAGTGCATGATCAGCCACGTGATCAGTGCATGATCAGCAGTCGTGATCAGTGCATGATCAGTCACGTGATCAGTGCATGAGTGCATGATCAGTGCATGTCATCCGTGATCAGTGCATGATCAGCCACGTGATCAGTGCATGATCAGCCACGTGATCAGTGTGCATGATCAGTCACGTGATCAGTGCATGATCAGCCACGTGATCAGTGCATGATCAGCCGCGTGATCAGTGCATGATCAGCAGTGCGTGATCAGTGCATGTGATCGCGTGATCAGTGCATGATCAGCGCGTGATCAGTGCATGATCAGTCACGTGATCAGTGCATGATCAGCCCGCGTGATCAGTGCATGATCAGCCACGTGATCAGTGCATGATCAGCTGCGTGATCAGTGCATGATCAGCCACGTGATCAGTGCATGATCAGCACGTGATCAGTGCATGATCAGTGCGTGATCAGTGCATGATCAGCCGCGTGATCAGTGCATGATCAGCAGTGCGTGATCAGTGTGTGATGATCAGTGATCGTGATGTGATCAGTGCATGATCAGCCACGTGATCAGTGCATGATCAGTCACGTGATCAGTGCATGATCAGCAGTGCGTGATCAGTGCATGATCAGCGTGCGTGATCAGTGCATGATCAGCGTGATCAGTGCATGATCAGCCCGCGTGATCAGTGCATGATCAGTCAGCGTGATCAGTGCATGATCAGCCGCGTGATCAGTGCATGATCAGCCACGTGATCAGTGCATGATCAGCCACGTGATCAGTGCATGATCAGCCGCGTGATCAGTGCATGATCAGCCGCGTGATCAGTGCATGATCAGCCACGTGATCAGTGCATGATCAGCCACGTGATCAGTGCATGATCAGTCGCGTGATCAGTGCATGATCAGCCCGCGTGATCAGTGCATGATCAGTGCGTGATCAGTGCATGATCAGCCGCGTGATCAGTGCATGATCGGTGATCAGCCGTGTGATCAGTGCATGATCAGCCCGTGATCAGTGCATGATCAGCCGCGTGATCAGTGCATGATCAGCCACGTGATCAGTGCATGATCATCAGCGTGATCAGTGCATGATCAGCCACGTGATCGGTGCATGATCAGCCACGTGATCAGTGCATGATCAGCCACGTGATCAGTGCATGATCAGTCACGTGATCAGTGCATGATCAGCCACGTGATCAGTGCATGATCAGCCACGTGATCAGTGCATGATCAGCCCGCGTGATCAGTGCATGATCAGCCCACGTGATCAGTGCATGATCAGTCCGTGATCAGTGCATGATCAGCCACGTGATCAGTGCATGATCAGCCACGTGATCAGTGCATGATCAGCCACGTGATCAGTGCATGATGCATGATCAGCCGCGTGATCAGTGCATGATCAGCCGCGTGATCACGTGTGCATGATCAGCCACGTGATCAGTGCATGATCAGTCCGCGTGATCAGTGCATGATCAGCCGCGTGATCAGTGCATGATCAGCCACGTGATCAGTGCATGATCAGATCGTGATCAGTGCGTGATCAGTGCGTGATCAGTGTGCGATCAGCCCGCGTGATCAGTGCATGATCAGCCACGTGATCAGTGCATGATCAGTCACGTGATCAGTGCATGATCAGTCGCGTGATCAGTGCATGATCAGCCATGTGATCAGTGCATGATCAGCCACGTGATCAGTGCATGATCAGTCGCGTGATCAGTGCATGATCAGTCACGTGATCAGTGCATGATCAGCCCCGTGATCAGTGCATGATCAGCCGCGTGATCAGTGCATGATCAGTCGCGTGATCAGTGCATGATCAGCCGCGTGATCAGTGCATGATCAGCCGCGTGATCAGTGCATGATCCAGCCACGTGATCAGTGCATGATCAGTGCATGTGCGTCAGTGCATGATCAGCCACGTGATCAGTGTGCATGATCAGTCGCGTGATCAGTGCATGATCAGCCACGTGATCAGTGCATGATCAGCCGCGTGATCAGTGCATGATCAGCCACGTGATCAGTGCATGATCAGCCACGTGATCAGTGCATGATCAGCCGCGTGATCAGTGTGCATGATCAGCCACGTGATCAGTGCATGATCAGCCGCGTGATCAGTGCATGATCAGTCAGCCGTGATCAGTGCATGATCAGCCCGCGTGATCAGTGCATGATCAGCAGCGCGTGATCAGTGCATGATCAGCCACGTGATCAGTGCATGATCAGCCCGTGATCAGTGCATGATCAGCCACGTGATCAGTGCATGATCAGCCACGTGATCAGTGCATGATCAGCCGCGTGATCAGTGCATGATCAGCCACGTGATCAGTGCATGATCAGCCCCGCGTGATCAGTGCATGATCAGTGCGTGATCAGTGCATGATCAGCCGCGTGATGTGCATGATCAGCCGCGTGATCAGTGCATGATCATCAGCCGCGTGATCGGTGTATGATCAGCACGTGATCAGTGCATGATCAGCCACGTGATCAGTGCATGATCAGCCACGTGATCAGTGCATGATCAGCCACGTGATCAGTGCATGATCAGCCGCGTGATCAGTGCATGATCAGTCGCGTGATCAGTGCATGATCAGCCACGTGATCAGTGCATGATCAGCGCGTGATCAGTGTGCATGATCAGGCCACGTGATCAGTGCATGATCAGCCGCGTGATCAGTGCATGATCAGCCACGTGATCAGTGCATGATCAGCCGCGTGATCAGTGCATGATCAGCCCGCGTGATCAGTGCATGATCAGTGCGTGATCAGTGTTCATTGATCCGTGCGTGATCAGTGCATGATCAGCCGCGTGATCAGTGCATGATCAGTCCGCGTGATCAGTGCATGATCAGCCACGTGATCAGTGTGCATGATCAGTGCGTGATCAGTGCGTGATCAGTGATCAGTGCATGATCAGCCGCGTGATCAGTGCATGATCAGCCGCGTGATCAGTGCATGATCAGCCGCGTGATCAGTGCATGATCAGCCACGTGATCAGTGCATGATCAGCCACGTGATCAGTGCATGATCAGCCACGTGATCAGTGCATGTGATCAGCCACGTGATCAGTGCATGATCAGGCGCGTGATCCAGTGCATGATCACGTGATCAGTGCATGATCAGT
>NW_027220372.1:0-8627 GCF_027580195.1 Bos mutus
TTGTTTATTGCCTCCAGAGGCACATGATCAGTGTATGATAGCAAACATGTTCAGCCCATGATCAGTCACATGATGAGCGCCATTAAGTCACGTGATCACTACATGATAGTCATGTGATCAGTCCATGCTCAGTCACGGTATCAGTGCATGATCAGCCACGTGATCGGTGCATGATAGCGACGTGATCATTGCATGATAGCCACATGATCAGTGCATGATCAGCCAGGTGATCAGTGCATGATAGCTACGTGATCAGTTCATGATTAGTCACGTGATCTGTGCATGACCAGGCAGGTGATCAGTGTATGATCAGCCACGTGAACAGTGCATGATAGCCACGTGATCAGTGCATGATCAGTCACCTGATGGGTGTATGATCAGTCACGTTACCAGTACATGGTAGCTACATGATCATTGCATGATCAGTCACGTGATCAGTGCATGATCAGTCATGTAATCTGTGCATGACCAGGCAGGTGTTCAGTGTATGATCAGCCACGTGATCAGTGCATGATCAATTACGTGATCAGTGCATGATCAGTCACGTGACCAGTACATGGGAGCTACGTGATCATTGCATGATCAGCCATGTGAGCCGTGCATGATAGCCACGAGATCAGTGCATGATCAGTCACGTGAACAGTGCATGATAAGTCACCTGATCAGTGCATGATCAATTACGTGATAGGTGCATGATCACTCACGTGACCAGTACATGGTAGCTACGTGATCATTGCATGATCAGCCACGTGAGCAGTGCATGATAGCCACGTGATCATTGCATGATCAGTTTCAGGAGCAGAGTATGATCAGCCACTTGATCAGTGCATGATAGCCACGTGATCACTGCATGATCTGTCACATGATCAGTGTATGATCATCCACGTGATCAGTGCATGGGCAGTCATGTGAACAGTGCATGATATAGAAGTGATCAGTGCATGATCAATCTCATGATCAGTGTATGATCAGTCTCGTGATCAGTGTATGATCAACCACGTGATCAGTGCACGATAGCCAGTTAATGAGTGCATGATAGCCAGATGATCAGTGCATGATCAATCACGTGATCAGTGTATGATCAGCCAAGTAATCAGTGCATGATTGCCAACTCATCAGTGCATGATCAGTCACGTGATCAGTGTATGATCAGCCACGTAAGCAGTGCATGATAGCCACGTGATCAGTGCATGATCAGTCACGTGATCAGTGCAAGATCAGTCACGTGATCAGTGCATGATCATTTACGTGATCAGTGCATGATCAGTCACGTGATCAGTGCATGATCATTTACGTGATCAGTACATCATCAGCCCGTGATCAGTGTGAGCAGTGCATGATCAGTCACGTGATCAGTGCATGATCAGTCACGTGATCAGTACATTATCAGTCACATGAACAGTGCATGATCATTTACGTGATCTGTGCATGATCAGTCACGTGACCAGTATATGGTAGCTACGTCATCATTGCATGACCAGCCACGTGTGCAGTGCATGATAGCCACGTGATGTGTGCATTATCAGTTACCTGAGAAGAGTATGATCAGCCACGTGATCAGTGCATGAGTGCCACGTGATCAGTGCATGATCAGTCACATGACAGGTGTGTGATCAACCACGTGAACAGTGCATGTTCAGCCACGTGATCAGTGCATGATAGCCAGGTGATCAGTGCATGATAACTTAGGTGTGCAGTGTATGATCAGCCACGTGCTCAGTGCATGGTCAGACACGTGAACAGTGTATGATCAGCCACGTGATCCGTGCATGATAGCCACGTGATCAGTGCATGATCACTTAGGTGTGCAGTGTATGATCAGCCACGTGCTCAGTGCATGATCAGCCACGTGAACAGTGCATGCTCAGTCACGTGATCAGGGCCTGCTGAGCTGCGTGATTACTGTCTGCTCATCTGCTTGACAATTGACAGCTGAGCTGCACGATTCCTGCCTGTCATCTGCTTGACAATTGCCAGCTGTGCTGCATAATTCCTGCCTGCTCAGCTTCTTGATTATTGCCAGCTGAGCAGCATGATTCCTCACAGCTGAGTTCCATGATTGTGCCTGCTGACTGCTTGATTTGTGCCTACTCAGCTCTTTGTTTATTGCCTCCAGAGGCACATGATCAGTGTATGATAGCAAACATGATCAGCGCATGATCAGTCACATGACCAGCGACATTAAGTCACCTGATCACTACGTGCATGATAGTCATGTGATCAGTCCATGCTCAGTCACGGTATTAGTGCATGATCAGCCACGTGATCAGTGCATGATAGCCACGTGATCATTGCATGATAGCCACGTGATCAGTGCATGATCAGCCAGGTGATCAGTGCACGATAGCCAGGTAATGAGTGCATGATAGCCAGATGATCAGTGCATTATCAGTCACGTGATCAGTGTATGATCAGACAAGTAATCTGTGCATGATAGCCAACTGATCAGTGCATGATCAGTCACGTGATCAGTGCAGGATCAGTCACGTGATCAGTGCATGATCAGTCACGTGATCAGTTTTTGATCATCCACGTGATCAGTGCATGTGGAGTCATGTAATCAATGCATGATAGCGCCGTGATCAGTGCATGATCAGTCCCGTGATGAGTGTATGATCAGACAATTGATCAGTGCAAGATAGCTACGTGATCAGTGCATGATCAGTCACATGATCAGTGCATGATAAGCCACGTCATCAGTACATGATAGCCACGTGATCAGTGCATGCATACATACGTGTTCAGTGCATCCGCAATCACGTGATCAGTGCATGAGAGCCACGTGATCAGTGCATGATCAGTCACGTGATAGGTATGTGATCACCCACGTGAACAGTGCATGCTCAGTCACGTGATCAGGGCCTGCTGAGCTGCGTGATTCCTGTCTGCTCATCTGCTTGACAATTGCCAGCTGAGCTGCACGATTCCTGCCTGTCATCTGCGTGACAATTGCCAGCTGTGCTGCGTAATTCCTGCCTGCTCAGCTGCTTGATTATTGCCAGCTGAGCAGCATGATTCCTCACAGCTGAGTTCCATGATTATTGCCTGCTGACTGTTTGATTCGTGCCTATTCAGCTCTTTGTTTATTGCCTCCAGAGGCACATGATCAGTGTATGATAGCAAACATGTTCAGCCCATGATCAGTCACATGATGAGCGCCATTAAGTCACGTGATCACTACATGATAGTCATGTGATCAGTCCATGCTCAGTCACGGTATCAGTGCATGATCAGCCACGTGATCGGTGCATGATAGCCACGTGATCATTGCATGATAGCCACATGATCAGTGCATGATCAGCCAGGTGATCAGTGCATGATAGCTACGTGATCAGTTCATGATTAGTCACGTGGTCTGTGCATGACCAGGCAGGTGATCAGTGTATGATCAGCCACGTGAACAGTGCATGATAGCCACGTGATCAGTGCATGATCAGTCACCTGATGGGTGTATGATCAGTCACGTGACCAGTACATGGTAGCTACATGATCATTGCATGATCAGCCACGTGAGTAGTGCATGATAGCCAGGTGATCAGTGCATGATCAGTCACGTGATCAGTGCATGATCAGTCATGTGATCTGTGCATGACCAGGCACGTGATCAGTGCATGAGCAGCCACGTGATCAGTGCATGATAGCCATGTGTGATCAGTGCATGATCAGTCACGTGATCAGTGCATGATCAGTCACGTGATCAGTGCATGATCAGCCACGTGATCAGTGCATGATCAGCCACGTGATCAGTGCATGATCATTACGTGATCAGTGCATGATCAGTCACGTGACCAGTACATGATCAGCTAGGTGATCAGTGCATGATCAGATCAGCCAGTGAGCCGTGCATGATCAGCCACGTGATCAGTGCATGATCAGTCACGTGAACAGTGCATGATAAGTCACCTGATCAGTGCATGATCAATTACGTGATAGGTGCATGATCACTCACGTGACCAGTACATGGTAGCTACGTGATCATTGCATGATCAGCCACGTGAGCAGTGCATGATAGCCACGTGATCATTGCATGATCAGTTTCAGGAGCAGAGTATGATCAGCCACGTGATCAGTGCATGATAGCCACGTGATCAGTGCATGATCTGTCACATGATCAGTGTATGATCATCCACGTGATCAGTGCATGGGCAGTCATGTGATCAGTGCATGATATAGAAGTGATCAGTGCATGATCAATCTCAGTGTGATCAGTGTATGATCAGTCATGATCGTGATCAGTGTATGATCAACCACGTGATCAGTGCACGATCAGCCAGTTAATGAGTGCATGATAGCCAGATGATCAGTGCATGATCAATCACGTGATCAGTGTATGATCAGCCACGTGATCAGTGCATGATCAGTGCATGATTGCCAGTCACGTGATCAGTGCATGATCAGTCACGTGATCAGTGTATGATCAGCCACGTGATCAGTGCATGATAGCCACGTGATCAGTGCATGATCAGTCACGTGATCAGTGCAAGATCAGTCACGTGATCAGTGCATGATCATTTACGTGATCAGTGCATGATCAGTCACGTGATCAGTGCATGATCATTTACGTGATGCGTGATCTGTACATCATCAGCCACGTGAGCAGTGCATGATCGCGTGTCACGTGATCAGTGCATGATGCATGTGATCAGTCATGATCGTGATCAGTACATTATCAGTCACATGATCAGTGCATGATCATTTACGTGATCTGTGCATGATCAGTCACGTGTGATCAGTGTCACGTGACCAGTATATGGTCAGCTACGTGATCAGTGCATGACCAGTGCATGATCAGCCACGTGATCAGTGCATGATAGCCACGTGATGTGTGCATTATCAGTTGCGTGATCAGTGCATGATCAGCCACGTGATCAGTGCATGATCAGCCACGTGATCAGTGCATGATCAGTCACATTACAGGTGTGTGATCAACCACGTGAACAGTGCATGTTCAGCCACGTGATCAGTGCATGATAGCCACGTGATCAGTGCATGATAACGTGATCAGTGCATGATCAGCCGTGCAGTGCATGATCAGCCACGTGATCAGTGCATGGTCAGACACGTGAACAGTGCATGATCAGCCACGTGATCCGTGCATGATCAGCCACGTGATTGATCAGTGCATGATCAGTCATCAGTTGTGATCAGTGCATGATCAGCCACGTGATCAGTGCATGATCAGCCACGTGAACAGTGCATGCTCAGTCACGTGATCAGGGCCTGCTGAGCTGCGTGATTACTGTCTGCTCATCTGCTTGACAATTGACAGCTGAGCTGCACGATTCCTGCCTGTCATCTGCTTGACAATTGCCAGCTGTGCTGCGTAATTCCTGCCTGCTCAGCTTGCTTGATTATTGCCAGCTGAGCAGCATGATTCCTCACAGCTGAGTTCCATGATTATTGCCTGCTGACTGTTTGATTTGTGCCTACTCAGCTCTTTGTTTATTGCCTCCAGAGGCACATGATCAGTGTATGATAGCAATCACATGATCAGCGCATGATCAGTCACATGAGTCAGTGATCAGTCCATGATCAGTCACGTGATCAGTGCATGATCAGCCACGTGATCAGTCCATGCTCACGTGATCACGTGATCAGTGCATGATGATCATGATCAGCCACGTGAGTGTGCATGATCAGCCCACGTGATCATTGCGTGATGATAGATGATCCACGTGATCAGTGCATGACATGATCACGTGATCAGTGTGATGCATGATAGCCACGTGATCAGTGCATGATCAGCCACGCCAGATGATCAGTGCATTGATCAGTGCATGATCAGTCACGTGATCAGTGCATGATCAGACACGTGATCATGTGCATGATCAGCCACGTGATCAGTGCATGATCAGTCACGTGATCAGTGCATGATCAGTCACGTGATCAGTGCATGATCAGTCACGTGATCAGTGCATGATCATCCACGTGATCAGTGCATGATCAGTCACGTGATCAGTGCATGACCAGATCCGTGATCAGTGCATGATCAGTCCGTGATCAGTGCATGATCAGTGCGTGATCAGTGCATGATCAGCCACGTGATCAGTGCGTGTGCATGATCAGCACGTGACGTGATCAGTGCATGATGATCAGTCATGATCAGCCACGCGTGATCAGTGCATGATCGTGATCACGTGATGATCAGTGCAGTGATCAGCCACGTGATCAGTGCACATGATAGCATAATGATCAGTGCGTGATAGCCACGTGATCAGTGCGTGAACAGTGCATCAGCCACGTGATCAGTGCATGATCAGCCACGTGATCAGTGCATGATCAGCCACGTGATCCGTGCATGATCAGTGATCAGTGCATGATCAGCCACGTGATCAGTGCATGATCAGTCACGTGATAGGTGCATGATCAGCCACGTGAACAGTGCATGATCAGTCACGTGATCAGGGCCTGCTGAGCTGCGTGATTCCTGTCTGCTCATCTGCTTGACAATTGCCAGCTGAGCTGCACGATTCCTGCCTGTCATCTGCTTGACAATTGCCAGCTGTGCTGCGTAATTCCTGCCTGCTCAGCTGCTTGATTATTGCCAGCTGAGCAGCATGATTCCTCACAGCTGAGTTCCATGATTTGCCTGCTGACTGTTTGATCAGTGCCTATTCAGCTCTTTGTTTATTGCCTCCAGAGGCACATGATCAGTGTATGATAGCAAACATGATCAGTGCATGATCAGTCACATGATCAGCGACATTCAGTCACGTGATCAGTACATGATCAGTCACGTGATCAGTCCATGCTCATGATCAGCCACGTGATCAGTGCATGATCAGCCACGTGATCGTGCATGATAGCCACGTGATCAGTGCATGATCAGCCACGTGATCAGTGCATGCATGATCAGTACCACGTGATCAGTGCATGATCAGCCACGTGATCAGTGCATGATAGCCACGTGTAATGAGTGCATGATCAGCCAGATGATCAGTGCATTATCAGTCACGTGATCAGTGTATGATCAGACACGTGATCTGTGCATGATAGCCAACTGATCAGTGCATGATCAGTCACGTGATCAGTGCATGATCAGTCACGTGATCAGTGCATGATCAGTCACGTGATCAGTTTTTGATCATCCACGTGATCAGTGCATGTCAGTCATGTAATCAATGCATGATAGCGCCGTGATCAGTGCATGATCAGTCCCGTGATCAGTGCATGATCAGACATTTGATCAGTGCAAGATAGCCACGTGATCAGTGCATGATCAGTCACGTGATCAGTGCATGATCAGCCACGTGATCAGTACATGATAGCCACGTGATCAGTGCATGATCAGCCACGTGTTCAGTGCATGATCAATCACGTGATCAGTGCATGATCAGCCACGTGATCAGTGCATGATCAGTCACGTGATAGGTATGTGATCAGCCACGTGAACAGTGCATGCTCAGTCACGTGATCAGGGCCTGCTGAGCTGCGTGATTCCTGTCTGCTCATCTGCTTGACAAGTGCCAGCTGAGCTGCGCGTGATTCCTGCCTGTCATCTGCGTGACAATTGCCAGCTGTGCTGCGTAATTCCTGCCTGCTCAGCTGCTTGATTATTGCCAGCTGAGCAGCATGATTCCTCACAGCTGAGTTCCATGATTATTTCCCGCTGACTGTTTGATTCGTGCCTATTCAGCTCTTTGTTTATTGCCTCCAGAGGCACATGATCAGTGTATGATAGCAAACATGTTCAGTGCATGATCAGTCATGATGATGAGCGCCATTAAGTCACGTGATCACTACATGATAGTCATGTGATCAGTCCATGCTCAGTCACGGTATCAGTGCATGATCAGCCACGTGATCAGTGCATGATAGCCACGTGATCAGTGCATGATAGCCACATGATCAGTGCATGATCAGCCAGGTGATCAGTGCATGATAGCCACGTGATCAGTTCATGATTAGTCACGTGATCTGTGCATGACCAGGCAGGTGATCAGTGTATGATCAGCCACGTGAACAGTGCATGATAGCCACGTGATCAGTGCATGATCAGTCACCTGATGGGTGTATGATCAGTCACGTGACCAGTACATGGTAGCTACATGATGATTGCATGCTCAGCCACGTGATCAGTGCATGATAGCCATGTGATCAGTGCATGATCAGTCACGTGATCAGTGCATGATCAGTCACGTAATCTGTGCATGACCAGGCACGTGATCAGTGTATGATCAGCCAAGTGATCAGTGCATGATAGCCACGTGATCAGTGCATGATCAGTCACGTGATCAGTGCATGATCAGTCACGTGATCAGTGTATGATCAGCCACGTGATCAGTGCATGATCAGCCACGTGATCAGTGCATGATCAATTACGTCATCAGTGCATGATCAGTCACGTGACCAGTACATGGTAGCTAGGTGATCATTGCATGATCAGCCAAGTGAGCCGTGCATGATAGCCACGAGATCAGTGCATGATCAGTCACGTGAACAGTGCATGATAAGTCACCTGATCAGTGCATGATCAATTACGTGATAGGTGCATGATCACTCACGTGACCAGTACATGGTAGCTACGTGATCATTGCATGATCAGCCACGTGAGCAGTGCATGATAGCCACGTGATCATTGCATGATCAGTTTCAGGAGCAGAGTATGATCAGCCACTTGATCAGTG
>NW_027220373.1:0-26897 GCF_027580195.1 Bos mutus
CCTGCCTGCTCATCTGCTTGATAATCGCCAGCAGCTGAGGCCGCGCGACACCTGCCTGCTCATCTTGATGATAATCGCCAGCTGAGCGCGCGACACCTGCCTGCTCATCTGCTTGATAATCGCCAGCTGAGCCGCGCGACACCTGCCTGCTCATCTGCTTGATAATCGCCAGCTGAGCCGCGCTGACACCTGCCTGCTCATCTCTTGATAATCGCCAGCTGAGCCGCGCGACACCTGCCTGCTCATCTGCTTGATAATCGCCAGCTGAGCCGCGCGACACCTGCCTCTGCTCATCTGCTGCTGCCTGCTCGCCTGCTGAGCTGCGCGACACCTGCCTGCTCATCTGCTGATCTGTGGCCAGCTGAGCCGCGTGACACCTGCCTGCTCATCTGCTTGATAATCGCCAGCTGAGCCGCGCGACACCTGCCTGCTCATCTCTGATTGAATGCCAGCCAGCTGAGCCGCGCGACACCTGCCTGCTCATCTGCTTGATAATCGCCAGCTGAGCTGCGACTGACACCTGCCTGCTCATCTGCTTGATAATCGCCAGCTGAGCCGCGCGACACCTGCCTGCTCATCTGCTTGATAATCGCCAGCTGAGCTGCGCGCGACACCTGCCTGCTCATCTGATTGATAATCGCCAGCAGCTGAGCGCGCCTGCCTGCCTGCTCCTGCCTGCTCATCTGCTTGATAATCGCCAGCTGATCTGCGCGACACCTGCCTGCTCATCTGCTTGATAATGCCAGCAGCTGAGCTGCGCGCGACACCTGCCTGCTCATCTGCTTGATAATCGCCAGCTGAGCCGCGCGACACCTGCCACCTCATCTGCTCATCTGAGCTGATCGACACCTGCCTGCTCGCGCTGACACCTGCCTGCTCATCTGCTTGATAATCGCCAGCTGAGACACCTGCCTGCCTGCCTCTCATCTGATGATATCGCCAGCTGAGCCGCGACACCTGCCTGCTCATCTGATTGATAATCGCCAGCTGAGCCGCGCTGCCACCTGCCTGCTCATCTGCTTGATAATCGCCAGCTGAGCCGACACCTGACACCTGCCTCTTCATCTGCTTGATAATCGCCAGCTGAGCCCTGACACCTGCCTGCCTGCTCATGATGATGATAATCGCCAGCTGAGCTGCGCTGACACCTGCCTGCTCATCTGCTTGATAATCGCCAGCTGAGCTGCGCGACACCTGCTGCTCTCTGCTTGATAATCGCCAGCTGAGCCGCGCGACACCTGCCTGCTCATCTGCTTGATGCCAGCGCAGCAGCTGAGCCTGCGCGACACCTGCCTGCTCATCTGCTTGATAATCGCCAGCTGAGCCGCGCTGACCACCTGCCTGCTCATCTGCTTGATAATCGCCAGCTGCGCAGCGCGCGACACCTGCCTGCTCATCTGCTTGATAATCGCCAGCTGAGCTGCGCGACCCTGACACCTGCCTGCTCATCTGATGATAATCGCCAGCTGAGCCGCGACGACACCTGCCTGCTCATCTTGATAATCGCCAGCAGCTGAGCCGCCTGCCTGCTCCTGCCTGCTCATCTCTGCCTGCCAGCAGCTGCGCCAGCACCTGCCTGCCTGCTCATCTGCTGCCTGCCCTGCTCTGCGACCTGCCTGCTGATCTATCTGCCAGCTGCTGCCGCCTGACACCTGCCTGCTCATCTGCTTGATAATCGCCAGCTGAGCCGCTGCGACACCTGCCTGCTCATCTGCTTGATAATCGCCAGCTGAGCCGCGTGACTGCCTGCCTGCTCATCTGCTTCTGCTGACTCGACAGCTGAGCCTGCGCGACACCTGCCTGCTCATCTGCTTGATAATCGCCAGCTGAGCCTGCGCGACCACCTGCCTGCTCATCTGCTTGATAATCGCCAGCTGCTGCGCTGACACCTGCCTGCTCATCTGCTTGATAATCGCCAGCTGAGCCGCGCGACACCTGCCTGCTCATCTGCTTGATAATCGCCAGCAGCTGAGCCGCCTGACACCTGCCTGCCTCATCTCATCTGATAATGATTGCCAGCTGAGCCCGCGTGACACCTGCCTCTCATCTGATAATCGCCAGCTGCTGAGCCACCTGCTGCCTGCTCTCTCTTGATAATGCCGCCAGCTGAGCGCGCGCGACACCTGCCTGCTCATCTTGATTGATAATCGCCAGCTGAGCCGCGCGACACCTGCCTGCTCATCTGCTTGATAATCGCCAGCTGAGCGCGCGACACCTGCCTGCTCATCATCTGCTTGATAATCGCCAGCTGAGCGCCTGACTGCCTGCCTGCTCATCTGCTTGATGCTCGCCAGCTGAGCTGCGCTGCTGACACCTGCCTGCTCATCTGCTTGATAATCGCCAGCTGAGCCTGCGCTGACCCTGCCTGCTCATCTGCTTGATAATGCGCCAGCTGAGCCGCTGACACCTGCCTGCTCATCTGCTGATATCGCCAGCTGAGCCGCGCGACACCTGCCTGCTCATCTGCTGCTGCCTGCCTGCTGATGACACCTGCCTGCTCATCTGCTGAGCCAGCTGAGCCGCGCGACACCTGCCTGCTCATCTGCTTGATAATCGCCAGCTGAGCCGCGCGACACCTGCCTGCCTCATCTCATCTGATTGATAATCGCCAGCTGAGAGCGCGCGACCTGCCTGCCTGCTCATCTGCTCTGCAGCGCCAGCAGCTGAGCCCTGCCTGCCACCTGCCTGCTCATCATCTGCCAGCTGCCAGCCAGCTGAGCCGCCTGCCTGCCTGCTCTGCTGCCTGCCAGCTGATCTGACCTGCCTGCTCATCTGCTGCCAGCTGCTGCCATGCGCGACACCCTGCCTGCTCATCTGCTTGATAATCGCCAGCTGAGCCGCTGACACCTGCCTGCTCATCTGCTGATAATCGCCAGCTGAGCCGCGCACCTGACACCTGCCTGCTCATCTGCTTGATAATCGCCAGCTGAGCGCTGACACCTGCCTGCTCTCATCTGCTTGATAATGCAGCCAGCTGAGCACCTGACACCTGCCTGCTCATCTGCTGATAATCGCCAGCTGAGCGCGCGACACCTGCCTGCTCATCTGCTTGATAATCGCCAGCTGAGCCGCGCGACACCTGCCTGCTCATCTGCTTGATAATCGCCAGCTGAGAGCTGACCTGCCTGCTCATCCTGCCTGCCTGCTCATCTGTGACCTGCCTGCTCTGCTGCCAGCTGCCTGCTGCTGACACCTGCCTGCTCATCTGCTTGATAATCGCCAGCTGAGCCCTGCTGACACCTGCCCTGCCTGCTCATCTGATGATAATCGCCAGCTGACACCTGCGCTGACACCTGCCTGCTCATCTGCTTGATAATCGCCAGCTGAGCCGCGCGACACCTGCCTGCTCATCTGCTTGATAATCGCCAGCAGCTGAGCCGCGCGACACCTGCCTGCTCATCTGCTTGATAATCGCCAGCTGAGCGCGCGACACCTGCCTGCTCATCTGCTTGATAATCGCCAGCTGAGCCGCGCGACACCTGCCTGCTCATCTCTTGATGATCGATCGCCAGCTGAGCGCTGACACCTGCCTCTCTCATCTGATAATCGCCAGCTGAGCGCGCGCCTGCCTGCTCATCTCTTGATCTGCTGCCTGATCTAATCAGCCAGCTGAGCCGCGACACCTGCCTGCTCATCTGCTTGATAATGCCAGCTGCTGAGCGACACCTGCCTGCCTGCCTGCTCATCTGCTTGATAGCTCGCAGCAGCTGAGCCGCGACCTGCGACACCTGCCTGCTCATCTGCTTGATAATCGCCAGCTGAGCCGCGCGCCACCTGCCTGCCTGCTCATCTGATTGATAATCGCCAGCAGCTGAGCTGACACCTGCCTGCTCATCTCTGCCTGCTCATCTGCTTGATGACACCTGCCTGCTCTCAGCTGCTGCTGCCTGACACCTGCCTGCTCATCTGCTTGATATCGCCAGCGCCAGCTGCGCTGACCTGCCTGCTCTCATCTGCTTGATAATCGCCAGCTGAGCCTGCGCCTGACCTGCCTGCCTGCTCATCTGCTTGATAATCAGCCAGCTGAGCGCGCGACACCTGCCTGCTCATCTGCTTGATAATCGCCAGCTGAGCGCCCGCGTGACACCTGCCTGCTCATCTGCCTCGCCAGCTGCGCCAGCTGAGCCGCCTGACACCTGCCTGCTCATCTGCTTGATAATCGCCAGCTGAGCCGCGCGACACCTGCCTGCTCATCTGATGATAATCGCCAGCTGAGCGCGACGCGACTGCTCCTGCCTCTCATCTGCAGCTGATAATCGCCAGCTGACCTGCCTGACACCTGCCTGCTCATCTGCTTGATGCCTGCGCCAGCTGCTGCCGCGCCTGACACCTGCCTGCTCATCTGCTTGATAATCGCCAGCTGAGCTGCGCGTGACACCTGCCTGCTCATCTGCTTGATAATCGCCAGCTGAGCCGCGCGACACCTGCCTGCCTCATCATCTGATTGATAATCGCAGCAGCTGAGCGCGCGACACCTGCCTGCTCATCTGATGATAATCAGCTGCCTGCGACCTGCCTGCTCATCTCTGCTGATAATCGCCAGCTGCTGCCGCTGACACCTGCCTGCTCATCTGAGCTGCCTGCTCCTGCCAGCTGAGCCGCGTGACCTGCCTGCCTGCTCATCTGCTTGATAATCGCCAGCTGCTGCTGACACCTGCCTGCTCATCTGCTTGATAATCGCCAGCTGAGCTGCGCGACACCTGCCTGCTCATCTGCTTGATAATCGCCAGCTGAGCCGCGCGACACCTGCCTGCTCATCTGCTTGATAATCGCCAGCTGAGCCGCACCTGACACCTGCCTGCTCATCTTGATGATAATCGCCAGCTGAGCGCGCGACACCTGCCTGCTCATCTGCTGATCTGATATCGCCAGCTGCCCGTGACACCTGCCTGCCATCTGCTTGATAATGCCGCCAGCTGAGCCGCGTGACACCTGCCTGCTCATCTGCTGATAATCGCCAGCTGAGCCCCTGCCTGCCCTGCCTGCTCATCTGCTTGATGCTCGCCAGCTGCCTGCGACACCTGCCTGCTCATCTGCTTGATAATCGCCAGCTGCTGCGCCTGACACCTGCCTGCTCATCTGCTTGATAATCGCCAGCTGCCGCGACGACTGCCTGCCTGCTCATCTGCTTGATGCTCGCCAGCTGCTGCCTGCTGCCTGCCTGCTCATCTGCCTGCCTGCGCCAGCCGCCTGCTGACTGCCTGCCTGCTCATCTGCTTGATAATCGCCAGCTGAGCGCGCGACACCTGCCTGCTCATCTGCTTGATAATCGCCAGCTGAGCCGCGCGACACCTGCCTGCTCATCTGCTGATGATAATCGCCAGGCCAGCTGACACCTGCACCTGCCTGCTCATCTGCCTCATCATCTGCTTGATAGCGCCGCCAGCTGAGCCTGCTCTGACACCTGCCTGCTCATCTCTGCTTGATAATCGAGCTGCTGCTGCTGCCTGACTGCCTGCCTGCTCATCTGCTTGATAATCGCCAGCTGAGCGCGCGACACCTGCCTGCTCATCTGCTTGATAATCGCCAGCTGAGCCAGCCGCGCGACACCTGCCTGCTCATCTGCTTGATAATCGCCAGCTGAGCTGCACCGACACCTCCTGCTCATCTGCTTGATAATCGCCAGCAGCTGAGCCGCGCGACACCTGCCTGCTCTCATCTGCTTGATAATCGCCAGCTGAGCCGCGCTGCCTGCCTGCCATCTCATCTGCTTGATGCGCCAGCCAGCCAGCTGACACCTGCCCTGCTCACCTGCCTGCTCATCTCTGCTCACCTGCTGATGAGCTGCCAGCTGAGCTGCCCTGACACCTGCCTGCTCATCTGCTTGATAATCGCCAGCTGAGCGCGCGCGACACCTGCCTGCTCATCTGCTTGATAATCGCCAGCTGCCAGCAGCTGAGCCACACCGCCTGCTCATCTCATCTGCTCATCTAATCGCTGATGAGCGCCGCAGCTGACCTGCCTGCTCATCTGCCTGCCTGCTCAGCTCTGCTGCGCGACATGACGCCAGCTGATCTGCTGCTGACACCTGCCTGCTCATCTGCCTGACTGCCAGCCAGCTGAGCCCTGTGACACCTGCCTGCTCATCTGCTTGATAATCGCCAGCTGAGCCGCGCTGACACCTGCCTGCTCATCTGCTTGATAATCGCCAGCTGAGCGCGCGACACCTGCCTGCCTGCTCATCTGCTTGATAATCGCCAGCTGAGCCGCGCGACACCTGCCTGCTCATCTGCTTGATAATCGCCAGCTGCCGCGCGACACCTGCCTGCTCATCTCTGATCATCTGCAGCTGCTGACACCTGCCTGCTCTCTGATGCTGCCTGCCTGCTCTGACTGCCTGCCTGCTCATCTAGCTGATAATCGCCTGCCTGCCTGCTCATCTGCTCATCTGCTTGATAATCGCCAGCTGAGCGCGCGACACCTGCCTGCTCATCTGCTTGATAATCTGCTTGATAATGCGCCAGCTGCTGCCTGCCTGACTGCCTGCCTGCTCATCTAATGATAAGCCGAGCCAGCTGCCGCCTGCCTGCCTGCCTGCTCATCTGCTTGATAATCGCCAGCTGAGCGCTGACCTGCCTGCCTGCTCATCTGCTTGATAATCGCCAGAGCTGACTGCTGACACCTGCCTGCTCATCTGCTTGATAATCGCCAGCTGAGCCCGCGCGACCACCTGCCTGCTCATCTGCTTGATGCCAGCGCCAGCTGAGCCCGCTGACCTGCCTGCCTGCTCATCTCTGATGATAATCGCAGCAGCTGCGCGACACCTGCCTGCTCTGCCAGCTGCCTGCTGCCTGCTGCTGCTGATAATCGCCAGCTGCCTGCTGACACCTGCCTGCTCATCTGCTTGATAATGCGCCAGCTGCCTGCTGACACCTGCCTGCTCATCTGCTTGATGCCGCCAGCTGCGCGACACCTGCCTGCTCATCTGCTTGATAATCGCCAGCTGAGCCGCGCGACACCTGCCTGCTCATCTGCTTGATGATAATCGCCAGCTGCGCGACACGACCCTGCCTGCTCATCTGCTTGATAATCGCCAGCTGAGCCGCGCGACACCTGCCTGCCTGCTCATCTGCTTGATAATCGCAGCCAGCTGAGCCCTGCCGACCTGCCTGCCTGCTCATCTGCTTGATAATCGCCAGCTGAGCCGCGCGACACCTGCCTGCTCATCTGCTGCCTGCCCTGCCTGCTCATCTGCCTGCTCATCTGCTCTGCCTGCTGCTGCCTGCTGACACCTGCCTGCTCATCATCATCTGATAATCGCAGCTGCTGCTGCTGACCTGCCTGCCTGCTCATCTGCCTGATCTGCGCCAGCTGAGCCTGCACTGCTCTGCCTCATCATCTGCTGAGCTAATGCGCCAGCTGCTGCCTGCACCTGCCTGCTCCTGCTCATCTGATTGCCAGCGCCAGCCTGCCTGCTCATCTGCCTGCTCATCTGCTTGATAATCGCCAGCTGCTGCGCGCGACCTGCCTGCCTCTCATCTGCTTGATAATCGCCAGCTGAGCCGCGCGACACCTGCCTGCTCATCTCATCTGATTGACTGCCAGCCAGCTGAGCGCTGCTGACACCTGCCTGCTCTGCTCATCTGCTTGATAATCGCGCCAGCTGAGCCTGCCTGCCTGACACCTGCCTGCTCATCTGATAATGCGCCAGCTGAGCTGCGCGCTGAGCGCCTGCCTGCCTGCTCATCTGCCGCCAGCTGAGCTGCGCAGCGACACCTGCCTGCTGCTCATCTGCTTGATCCAGCAGCTGCTGCTGCGCGCGACACCTGCCTGCTCTGCTCATCTGCTGATAATCGCCAGCTGAGCTGCCGCGACACCTGCCTGCTCATCTCTGCTTATCTGCCGCCAGCTGAGCTGCCTGACACCTGCCTGCTCATCTGCTTGATAATCGCCAGCTGAGCCTGTGACACCTGCCTGCTCATCTGCTTGATAATCGCCAGCTGCTCTCTGCCTGCCTGACACCTGCCTGCTCATCTGCTTGATGCTCCTGCCAGCTGCTGCCGCCTCTGACACCTGCCTGCTCATCTGCCAGCTGCTCGCCAGCGCCTGCTGACTGCGACACCTGCCTGCTCATCTGCTTGATAATCGCCAGCTGAGCCGCGCGACACCTGCCTGCTCATCTGCTTGATCTGCTTGATAATCCAGCAGCTGCTGCGCGCGCGACACCTGCCTGCTCATCTGCTTGATAATCGCCGCCAGCTGAGCCCCACGCTGACACCTGCCTGCTCATCTCTTGATGATAATCAGCAGCTGAGCCGCGCGCGACCTGCACCTGCCTGCTCATCTCTGCTGATAATCAGCCAGCTGAGCCCCTGTGACACCTGCCTGCTCATCTGCTTGATATGCGCCAGCTGACCCGCTGACACCTGCTCATCTGCTCATCTGCTTGACTGCAGCCAGCTGAGCCGCCTGACACCTGCCTGCTCATCTGCTTGATAATCGCCAGCTGAGCCGCGCGACACCTGCCTGCTCATCTGATTGATAATCGCCAGCTGCCTGCCGCGCGACACCTGCCTGCTCATCTGCTTGATAATCGCCAGCTGAGCTGCGCTGACACCTGCCTGCTCATCTGCTTGATAATCGCCAGCTGAGCTGCTGACACCTGCCTGCTCATCTGCTTGATCTGCCAGCTGCTCAGCGCGCTGACACCTGCCTGCTCATCTCTCATCTGCTGATCTGCTGAGCTCGCCAGCTGACCTGCGCGACACCTGCCTGCTCATCTGATGATAATCAGCCAGCTGAGCCACGCACCTGACCTGCCTGCTCCTCTCATCTTGATGATAATCGCCAGCTGAGCACCTGACACCTGCACCTGCCTGCTCATCTGCTTGATAATCGCCAGCTGAGCCGCCTGCGACACCTGCCTGCTCATCTGCTTGATAATCGCCAGCTGAGCCGCCTGCGACCCTGCCTGCTCATCTGCTTGATAATCGCCAGCTGAGCGCTGACCTGCCTGCTGCCTGCTCATCTGCTGCTTGATAATCGCCAGCATCTGTGACCTGCCTGCTCATCCTGATAATCGCCAGCTCTGCTGCTGACACCTGCCTGCTCATCTGCTGCCAGCTGCCTGACACCATCTGCTCATCTGCTTGATGCTCAGCCAGCTGCCACGCTGCCACCTGCCTGCTCATCTGCTTGATAATCGCCAGCCAGCTGAGCCTGACACCTGCCTGCTCATCTGCTTGATAATCGCCAGCTGAGCGCGCGCGACACCTGCCTGCTCATCTGCTTGCTTGATAATGCCAGCCAGCTGAGCCGCGCGACACCTGCCTCTCATCTGCCTGATAATCGCCAGCTGACCCGCCTGACACCTGCCTGCTCTCATCTGCTTGATAATCAGCCAGCTGAGCACACTGCCTGCCTGCCTGCTCTGCTGATCTGCCAGCTGAGCCGCGCACCTGCCTGCTCATCTCATCTGCTTGCTAATCCAGCCTCAGCCTGACACCTGCCTGCTCATCTGCTTGATAAGCTGCCAGCGCAGCTGCCTGACACCTGCCTGCTCATCTGCTTGATAATCGCCAGCTGCACCCTGCCTGACCTGCCTGCCTGCTCATCTGCTTGATAGCTGCGCCAGCTGAGCCGCTGACACCTGCCTGCTCATCTGATGATCGCCAGCTGAGCAGCGCGCGACACCTGCCTGCCTGATGAGCTGCCAGCTGCTGCTCCTCTGCTCATCTGCTGCGCCAGCGCCAGCTGCCTGCGACACCTGCCTGCTCATCTGATGATAATCGCCAGCTGAGCGCGCGACACCTGCCTGCTCATCTGCTTGATAATCGCCAGCTGAGCGCGCGACACCTGCCTGCTCATCATCTGCTTGATAATCGCCAGCTGAGCCGCCTGACGACCTGCCTGCCTCATCTCTCTTGATGATAATCAGCCAGCTGACACCTGCTGACTCCTGCCTGCTCATCTGCTTGATAATCGCCGCCAGCTGAGCCCTGCACCACCTGCCTGCTCATCTGATTGATAATCGCCAGCTGAGCCGCGACACCTGCCTGCTCATCTGCTTGATAATCGCCAGCTGCGCGCGACCTGCCTGCTCATCTGCTTGATAATCGCCAGCTGAGCCGCGCGACACCTGCCTGCTCATCTGCTTGATAATCGCCAGCTGAGCTGCGCGACACCTGCCTGCCTGCTCATCTGGCTGATAATCGCCAGCTGAGCCCTGCGCGACACCTGCCTGCTCATCTGCTTGATAATCGCCAGCTGAGCCTGCGCGACCTGCCTGCCTGCTCATCTGCCTGCCAGCGCCCTGACAGCCTGCCTGCCTGCCTGCCTGCTCATCTGCTTGACTGCGCCGCCAGCTGAGCCCCGCGACACCTGCCTGCTCATCTGCTTGATAATCGCCAGCTGAGCGCGCCGACACCTGCACCTGCCTGCTCATCTGATAATGATAGCTCGCCAGCTGAGCACACCTGCCTGACACCTGCCTGCTCATCTGCTTGATGCAGCAGCAGCTGAGCCGCCTGACACCTGCCTGCTCATCTGATGATAATCGCCAGCTGAGCCCGCGACACCTGCCTGCTCATCTGCTTGATAATCTGCTCGCCAGCTGACGCCTGCCTGACTCCTGCCTGCTCATCTGCTGATTGATGCCGCCAGCTGAGCCTGCGACACCTGCCTCATCTGCTGCTCGCCAGCTGAGCCCGCGCGCACCTGCCTGCTCATCATCTGATGATCTGCCTGAGCCGCCTGACCTGCCTGCCTGCTCATCTGCTGATGATGCGCCAGCTGACCTGCCTGCACCTGCCTGCCTGCTCATCTGCTCTGATAATCGCCAGCTGCCTGCCTGCCTGCCTGCCTGCTCATCTGCTTGATAATCGCCAGCCTGCTCGACACCTGCCTGCTCATCTGATTGATAATCGCCAGCTGAGCCGCGCGACACCTGCCTGCTCATCTGCTTGATAATCGCCAGCTGAGCCGCGCGACACCTGACCTGCTGCCTGCTCATCTGATGATAATGCAGCAGCTGAGCGCGCCTGACCTGCCTGCCATCTCATCTGATTGATAATCGCCAGCTGAGCTGAGCGCGTGACACCTGCCTGCTCATCTGCTTGATAATCGCCAGCTGAGCGCGCGACACCTGCCTGCTCATCTGCTGATGATAATCGCCAGCTGCGCTGCGCTGACACCTGCCTGCTCATCTGCTTGATAATCGCCAGCTGAGCTGCCCGCCGCGACACCTGCCTGCTCATCTGCTTGATAATCGCCAGCTGAGCGCCGCGCCTGCCACCTGCCTGCTCATCTGCTTGATAATCGCCAGCTGCGCCTGCTGACACCTGCCTGCTCTGCTCTGCTTGATAATCGCCAGCTCATCTGCCCGCGACACCTGCCTCATCTCATCTGCTGATAATCGCCAGCTGAGCTGCGCTGACCACCTGCCTGCTCATCTGCTGATGACGCAGCGCCAGCCTGCCACTGCGCTGACACCTGCCTGCTCATCTGCTTGATAATCGCCAGCTGAGCTGCGCCTGACACCTGCCTGCTCATCTGCTTGATAATCGCCAGCTGAGCTGAGCGCGCGACCTGCCTGCCTGCTCATCTGCTTGATAATCGCCAGCTGAGCCGACACCTGCTGACTCCTGCCTGCTCATCTGCTGATGATTGCCAGCAGCGCCAGCGCTGAGCCACCTGTGACACCTGCCTGCTCATCCTTGATAATCGCCAGCTGCTGCGCTGCTGCCTGCCTGCCTGCTCATCTGCCTGCTCTCGCCAGCCTGCTGACACCTGCCACCTGCTCATCTGCCTGATGCTCGCCAGCTGCCTGCTGACACCTGCCTGCTCATCTGCTTGATAATCGCCAGCTGCCGCGCGACACCTGCCTGCTCATCTGCTTGATAATCGCCAGCTGAGCTGCGCTGACCACCTGCCTGCTCATCGACAGCTGCTGATACCTGCCGCCTGCTGCCTGCTGACCCTGCTGCATCATCTGCTGATAATCGCCAGCCTGCTGCACCTGCCACCTGCCTCATCTCATCTGCCGATCGCCAGCAGCCGCTGCCTGCCTGCCTGCTCATCTGCTTGATAATCGCCAGCTGAGCGCGCGACACCTGCCTGCTCATCTGCTTGATAATCGCCAGCTGAGCCCGTGACACCTGCCTGCTCATCCTGCTCATCTGCTTGAGCTGAGCGCCAGCTGAGCACGCGCCTGCCACCTGCCTGCTCATCTGCTTGATAATCTGCCAGCTGAGCCTGACACCTGCCTGCTCATCTGCTTGATAATGCTGCCAATCGCCAGCTGAGCCGTGCGACACCTGCCTCATCATCTGATAATCGCCAGCGCCAGCTGAGCCGACCTGACACCTGCCTGCTCATCTGCTGAGCTGATCGCTGCCAGCTGCCTGCCTGCCTGCTGCCTGCCTGCTCATCTGCTGCTCTGCTCAGCTCTGCTTGATGCCTGCCTGCTCATCCTGCTGAGCTGCCTGACCTGCTGCCTGCTCATCTGCCTGATGCCTGCCTGCTGAGCTGCCTGCTGCCTGCCTGCTCATCTGCTGATGATGAGCTGCCAGCTGCCTGCCTGCTCACACCTGCCTGCTCATCTGCTTGATAATCAGCAGCTGAGCTGCCTGACACCTGCCTGCTCATCTGATAATGATAATCGCCAGCCAGCGCGCGCGACACCTGCCTGCTCATCTGCCTGATAATCGCCAGCTGAGCCGCGCGACACCTGCCTGACCTCTGCCTCATCATCTGATTGATAATCAGCCAGCCAGCTGAGCCTGCCTGACACCTGCCTGCTCATCTCATGCTTGATAATCGCCAGCCTGCGACACCTGCTGCTCTGATGCTGATCTGCTGAGAGCGCCGCGCGACCTGCCTGCTCATCTGCTTGATAATCCTGCCAGCTGATCTGCGCTGCCACCTGCCTCATCATCTGCTTGATGCTCGCCAGCTGCTCAGCTGCGCGCGACACCTGCCTGCTCATCTGCCTGATAATCGCCAGCTGAGCCGCGCGACACCTGCCTGCTCATCTGCTTGATAATCGCCAGCTGAGCCGCGCGACACCACCTGCCTGCTCATCTGCTTGATAATCGCCAGCTGCGCTGCTGACACCTGCCTGCTCATCTGCTTGATAATGCGCCAGCTGAGCTGCTGACACCTGCCTGCTCATCTGCTTGATAATGCGCCAGCTGCTGCTGACACCTGCCTGCTCATCTGCTTGATAATCGCAGCAGCTGAGCCCACCTGACACCTGCCTGCTCATCTGCTTGATAATCGCCGCCAGCTGAGCCGCGACACCTGACCTGCCTGCCTGCTCATCTGCTTGATAATCGCCAGCAGCTGACAGCCTGCGCGACCCTGCCTCATCATCTGCTTGATAATCGCCAGCTGAGCCTGCTGACGACCACCTGCCTGCTCATCTGCTTTGATGCCAGCAGCAGCCTGCCCGCGTGACACCTGCCTGCCTGCTCATCTGATCTAATCGCAGCGCTGAGCGCTGCGACGCCTGACATCTGCCTGCTCATCTGCAGCTGATAATCGCCAGCTGCCTGCCGACGACACCTGCCTGCTCATCTGCTTGATAATCGCCAGCTGAGCGCGTGACACCTGCCTGCATCTCTCTGCTGATGCTGCGCCAGCTGAGCGCGCGTGACACCTGCCTGCTCATCTGCTTGATAATCGCCAGCTGAGCGCGTGACACCTGCCTGCTCATCTGCTTTGATAATCGCCAGCTGAGCCGCGTGACACCTGCCTGCTCATCTGCTTGATAATCGCCAGCTGACCTGCCATCTGCTGACACCTGCCTGCTCATCTCTTGATAATCGCCAGCTGAGAGCAGCGCGACACCTGCCTGCCTGCCTGCCTCATCTCTGATGATCGCCAGCTGAGCTGCGACCCTGCCTGCCATCTCATCTGTGATCATCTGCTTGATAATCGCAGCAGCTGAGCCTGCCTGCTCACCTGCCTGCTCATCTGCTGATGAGCTGCCAGCCAGCTGCGCTGCCTGACACCTGCCTGCTCATCTGCTTGATAATCGCCAGCTGAGCTGACCTGCCTGCCTGCTCATCTGCTGACTCGCCTGCCTGCCTGCTCATCTGCCTGATAATCTGCCTGCTGCCTGCCTGCTGACACCTGCCTGCTCATCTGCTGATAATTGCAGCTGCCTGACACCTGCCTGCTCATCTGCTTGATAATCGCCAGCTGAGCTGCCTGCTCACCTGCCTGCTCATCTGCTTGATCGATCGCCAGCTGCTGAGCGCTGCGACCTGCCTGCTCTCTGATCTGCTTGATAATGCGCCAGCTGACACCTGCCTGACACCTGCCTGCTCATCTGCTTGCCTGATAATCGCCAGCTGAGCGCGCGACACCTGCCTGCTCATCTGCTTGATAATCGCCAGCTGAGCCTGCGACACCTGCCCAGCACCTGCCTCTGCCTGCGCGACTCCTGCCTGCTCATCTGCTTGATAATCGCGCCAGCTGAGCTGCTGTGACACCTGCCTGCTCATCTTGATGATAATCGCGACTGAGCTGAGCACACCTGACTGCCTGCCTGCTCATCTGCTTGATAATCGCCGCCAGCTGAGCCTGCCTGACCTGCCTGCCTGCTCATCTGATTCATCTCCAGCCAGCGCGACACCTGCCTGCCTCATCTCTGCTTGATAATCGCCAGCTGCCTGACACCTGCCTGCTCATCTGCTTGATAATCGCCAGCTGAGCTGCCTGCGACACCTGCCTGCTCATCTGCTTGATAATCGCCAGCTGAGCGCTGACACCTGCCTGCTCATCTGCTTGATAATCGCCAGCTGAGCCCTGTGACACCTGCCTGCTCATCTGCTTGATAATCGCCAGCTGAGCCTGCCACGACACCTACCTGCTCATCTGCCTGATAATCGCAAGCTGAGCCCCGCGACACCTGCCTGCTCATCTGCTTGATGATAATCGCCAGCTGAGCGCGCGACACCTGCCTGCTCATCTGCTTGATGATGCTCGCCAGCTGAGCCGCGCGACACCCTGCTCTGCTCTCTGATGATCGCCAGCTGCCAGCTGACGCCTGCTGACACCTGCCTGCTCATCTGCTTGATAATCGCCAGCTGAGGCGCGCGTGACACCTGCCTCATCTCATCTGCTTGATAATCGCCAGCTGAGCGCGACACCTGCCTGCTCATCTGCTCATCTGCTTGATAATCGCCAGCTGAGCCGCCTGCGACACCTGCTGCTGCTCATCTGCTTGATAGCTCGCCAGCTGACACCTGCCACCTGCCTGCTCATCTGCGCCTGCTTGATGCTCGCCAGCTGCGCTGCCTGCCACCTGCCTGCTCTGCTCATCTGCCAGCTTGCGCACCTGCCTGCCTGCTGCTGCCTGCGCCAGCTGCCTGACACCTGCCTGCTCATCTGCTTGATAATCGCCAGCTGAGCCCTGACACCTGCCTGCTCATCTGCTTGATAATCGCCAGCTGAGCGCGCGACACCTGCCTGCTCATCTGCTTGATAATCGCCAGCTGAGCCGCGCGACACCTGCCTGCTCATCTGCTTGATAATCGCCAGCTGAGCTGCGCGCGACACCTGCTCTCATCTCTGATTGATCTGCCAGCTGCTGAGCGCCGCCGACACCTGCCTGCTCATCCTGATTGACCTGCCTGCTCTCTGACACCTGCACCTGCCATCTCATCTGCTAATCGCCCAGCTGAGCTGACACCTGCCTGCTCATCTGCTTGATAATCGCCAGCCTGCGCTGCTGCTCACCTGCCTGCTCATCTGCTTGATAATCGCCAGCTGAGCCTGCCGCGACCTGCCTGCCTGCTCATCTGCTTGATAATCGCCAGCTGAGCCGCGCGACACCTGCCTGCTCATCTGCTTGATAATCGCCAGCTGAGCCGCTGCGACACCTGCCTGCTCATCTGCTTGATAATCGCCAGCTGCGCGCGACACCTGCCTGCTCATCTGCTTGATAATCGCCAGCTGAGCCGCCTGACACCTGCCTGCTCATCTGCTTGATAATCGCCAGCTGAGCGCGACACCTGCCTGCTCTGCTCATCTGATTGATAATCGCCAGCTGAGAGCCGCGACACCTGCCTGCTCATCTGATTGATAATCGCCAGCCAGCTGAGCCGCGCGCGACCACCTGCCTGCTCATCTGCTTGATTGAGCCAGCTGAGCGACACCTGACACCTGCCTGCCTGCTCATCTGCTAATCGCCAATCGCCAGCCTGCTCATCTGCTGCTGCTGCCTGCCTGCTCATCTGCTTGACTGCTCCAGCCTGAGCCAGCTGCGCGACTGCCTGCCTGCTCATCTGCTTGATAATCGCCAGCTGAGCCGCGCGACGACACCTGCCTGCTCATCTCTGATGATAAGCTCGCCAGCTGCCGCGCCTGCGACCTGCCTGCTGCTCATCACCTGCCTGCTCATCTGCTGCCTGCTCATCTGCTGCCTGCCACCTGCCTGCTCATCTGCCTGATAATGCCGCCAGCTGAGCCTGCCTGACACCTGCCTGCTCATCTGCTTGATAATCGCCAGCTGAGCCCGCACTGACACCTGCCTGCTCTCTGCTTGATAATGCGCCAGCTGAGCGCGTGACCACCTGCCTGCTCATCTGCTTGATAATCGCCAGCTGAGCCGCGACACCTGCCTGCTCATCTCTGATTGATAATCGCCAGCCAGCTGAGCCGCGACTGCCTGCCTGCCTGCCTGCTCATCTGCTTGATAATCGCCAGCTGAGCCGCGACACCTGCCACCTCATCCTGCTCATCTGCTGCTTGATAATGCGCCAGCCTGCTCTGCCGCTGCGACACCTGCCTGCTCATCTGCTTGATAATCGCCAGCTGAGCCCCTGTGACACCTGCCTGCTCATCTGCTTGATAATCGCCAGCTGAGCCTGCCTGACACCTGCCTGCTCATCTGCTTGATAATCGCCAGCTGAGCCAGCTGAGCGCCTGCCTGCCTGCTCTGCTCATCTGATTGATAGCTGAGCAGCTGAGCCGCGACACCCTGCTGCTCATCTGCTTGATAATCGCCAGCTGAGCGCGCGACACCTGCCTGCTCATCTGCTTGATAATCGCCAGCTGAGCCGCGTGACACCTGCCTGCTCATCTGATTGATGATAATCGCCAGCTGCTGAGCCGCGCGACACCTGCCTGCTCATCTGCTTGATAATCGCCAGCTGCCAGCTGAGCGCGCGACACCTGCCTGCTCATCTGCTTGATAATCGCCAGCCAGCTGAGCACCGCCTGACACCTGCCTCATCATGCTTGATGATAATCGCCAGCTGAGCCGCGCGACACCTGCCTGCTCATCTGCTTGATAATGCGCCAGCTGAGCCGCTGCCTGACACCTGCCTGCTCATCTGCTTGATAATCGCCAGCTGAGCCTGCCTGACACCTGCCTGCTCATCATCTGCTTGATAATCGCCAGCCAGCTGAGCGACCTGCCTGCCTGCCTGCTCATCTGCTTGATAATCGCCAGCTGCGCCCCTGACACCTGCCTCATCATCTGCTTGATAATCGCCAGCTGAGCCGCCTGACACCTGCCTCATCATCTGATGATGCAGCAGCAGCTGAGCGCCTGCCACCTGCCTGCTCATCTGCTTGATAATCGCCAGCTGAGCCGCGCGACACCTGCCTGCTCATCTCATCTGCTTGATAATCGCCAGCTGAGCCGCGCGACACCTGCCTGCTCATCTGCCTGCTGATAATCAGCCAGCTGAGCCGCGCGACACCTGCCTGCTCATCTGCTTGATAATGATTGATGATCGCCAGCTGCCTGCGCGCGACTGCTCCCTGCCTGCTCATCTGCTTGATAATCGCCAGCTGAGCTGCGCCTGCCTGCCACCTGCCTGCTCATCTGATGATCGCCAGCCAGCTGAGCGCGCGACCTGCCTGCTCATCTGCCGATAATCGCCAGCTGCCTGCTCACCTGCCTGCTCATCTCTGATAATCGCCAGCTGAGCAGCTGCTGACACCTGCCTGCTCATCTGCTTGATAATCGCCAGCTGAGCCGCGCTGACACCTGCCTGCTCATCTGATTGATAATCGCCAGCTGAGCCGCGCTGACACCTGCCTGCTCATCTCTGATGATAATCGCCAGCTGAGCCGCGCGACACCTGCCTGCTCATCTGCTGATAATGCGCCAGCTGAGCCGCGCTGACACCTGCTCATCTGCTCATCTGCTTGATAATCAGCCAGCTGAGCCCCTGACGACCTGCCTGCCTGCTCATGATGATAATCGCCAGCTGAGCCGCGCGACACCTGCCTGCTCATCTGCTTGATAATCGCCAGCTGAGCCGCGCGACCTGCCTGCCTCTCATCTGCTTGATCGCCAGCCAGCTGAGCCGCGCGCGACACCTGCCTGCTCATCTGCTCATCTGCTTGATGAGCGCCAGCACCTGCCTGCTCTGCGACACCCTGCCTCATCATCTGCTGCCTGCCTGCTCGCCAGCTGCGCCGCTGCCTGACACCTGCCTGCTCATCTGAGCTGATAATCGCCGCCAGCTGAGCCCTGTGACACCTGCCTGCTCATCTGCTTGCCAATCGAGCAGCTGAGCCCCTGACACCTGCCTGCTCATCTGCTTGATAATCGCCAGCTGAGCTGCCTGACTGCCTGCCTGCTCATCTCTGATTGCCATAATCGCTGCCTGCCTGCTGCTGCTGACACCTGCCTGCTCATCTGCTGCTATCTGCTGCCAGCTGCTGACAGCTGCTGACACCTGCCTGCTCATCTGCTTGATAGCTCGCCAGCTGAGCCTGACACCTGCCTGCTCATCTGCTTGATAATCGCCAGCTGAGCCGCGCGACACCTGCCTGCTCATCTGCTTGATCGCCAGCAGCTGAGCCCGCGCGACTGCTGCTCATCTCATGATAATCTTGATAGCCGCCAGCTGCCTGCCTGCCTGCTGACACCTGCCTGCTCATCTGCTTGATAATCGCCAGCTGAGCCCTGACACCTGCCTGCTCTCATCTGCTTGATAATCGCCAGCTGAGCCTGCGCTGACACCTGCCTGCTCTCTGCTGATGATAATCGCCAGCAGCTGAGCTGCGCTGACACCTGCCTGCTCATCTGCTGATAATCGCCAGCTGAGCCTGACACCTGCCTGCTCATCTGCTTGATAATCGCCAGCTGAGCCGCGCTGACACCTGCCTGCTCATCTGCTTGATAATCGCCAGCTGAGCCGCCTGACACCTGCCTGCTCATCTGCTTGATAATCGCCAGCTGAGCCTGCCTGACACCTGCCTGCTCATCTGCTTGATAATCGCCAGCTGAGCGTGACACCTGCCTGCTCATCTGCTTGATAATCGCCAGCTGAGCCGCTGACACCTGCCTGCTCATCTGCTTGATAATCGCCAGCTGAGCTGCGCGCGACACCTGCCTGCTCATCTGCTTGATAATCGCCAGCTGAGCGCGACACCACCTGCCTGCTCATCATCTTGATATCGCCAGCTGAGCTGAGCACCGACACCTGCCTCATCATCTGCCTGCTCGCCAGCTGCTGCGACACCTGCCTGCTCATCTCTGCTGATAATCGCCAGCTGAGCCGCCGCTGACACCTGCCTGCTCATCTGCTTGATAATCGCCAGCTGCGCTGCTGACACCTGCCTGCTCATCTTGATTGATAATCGCCAGCTGAGCCGCGCGACACCTGCCTGCTCATCTGCTTGATAATCGCCAGCTGAGCCGCGCGACACCTGCCTGCTCATCTGCTTGATAATCGCCAGCTGAGCGCGCTGACCTGCCTGCCTGCTCATCTGCTTGATAATCGCCAGCTGAGCCTGCCTGACACCTGCCTGCTCATCTGCTTGATAATGCTGCCAGCTGAGCCTGCCGCGACACCTGCCTGCTCATGATAATGCCAGCCAGCCAGCTGAGCCTGCCGACACCTGCCTGCTCATCTGCTTGATAATCGCCAGCTGAGCCGCGCGACACCTGCCTGCTCATCTGCTTGATAATCGCCAGCTGAGCCCGCGCGACACCTGCCTGCTCATCTCTGCTTGATAATCGCCAGCTGAGCGCGACCTGACCTGCCTGCCTGCTCATCTGCTTGATATCGCCAGCAGCTGAGCCGCGACACGACACCTGCCTGCTCATCTGCTTGATAATCGCCAGCTGAGCCCTGCCGACACCTGCCTGCTCATCTGCTTGATAATCGCCAGCTGAGCCGCGCTGACACCTGCCTGCTCATCTGCTTGATAATCGCCAGCTGAGCGCGCGCTGCCACCTGCCTGCTCATCTGATTGATAATCGCCAGCTGAGCCGCGCGACACCTGCCTGCTCATCTCTGATAATGATAATCGCCAGCTGAGCCGCGCGACACCTGCCTGCTCATCTGCTTGATAATCGCCAGCTGAGCGCTGACACCTGCCTGCTCACCTGCCTGCTCATCTGCTCATTGATAATCGCCAGCTGCTGCGCGCGACACCTGCCTGCTCATCTGCTTGATAATCGCCAGCTGAGCGCGCGCGACACCTGCCTGCTCATCTGCTTGATAATCGCCAGCTGAGCGCGCGACACCTGCCTGCCTGCTCATCTGATTGATAACAGCGCCAGCTGAGCGACGCGCGACACCTGCCTGCTCATCTGCTTGATGCCAGCCAGCTGAGCCGCACCTGACACCTGCCTGCTCATCTGCTTGATAATCGCCAGCTGAGCCCCTGACACCTGCCTGCTCATCTGCTTGATAATCGCCAGCTGAGCCAGCTGACACCTGCCTGCTCATCTGCTGATAATGCCAGCTCTGCTGCCTGCTGCCTGCTCATCTGCTTGATAATCGCCAGCTGCCTGCGCGCTGACACCTGCCTGCTCATCTGCTTGATAATCAGCCAGCTGAGCCCTGCCTGACACCTGCCTGCTCATCATCTGATCGCTCGCCAGCTGCCTGCTGACACCTGCCTGCTCATCTGCTTGATAATCGCCAGCTGAGCCGCCTGACACCTGCCTGCTCATCTGCTTGATAATCGCCAGCTGCCCGCGCCTGACACCTGCCTGCTCATCTGCTTGATAATCGCCAGCTGAGCCGCGCGACACCTGCCTGCTCATCTGCTTGATAATCGCCAGCTGAGCCGCGCGACACCTGCCTGCCTGCTCATCTGCTTGATAATCGCCAGCAGCTGAGCGCGCGACACCTGCCTGCTCATCTGATTGATAATCGCCAGCTGAGCGCGCGACACCTGCCTGCTCATCTGCTTGATAATCGCCAGCTGAGCCACCTGACACCACCTGCTCCTGCTCATCTGCTTGATAATGCGCCAGCTGAGACACCTGCCGACACCTGCCTGCTCATCTCTGATGAGCTCAGCGCCAGCTGCGCCTGCACCTGCCACCTGCCTGCTCATCTGCTTGATAGCTGCGCCAGCTGAGCCTGCTCATCTGCCTGCCTGCCTGCTCTGCTCATCTGCCTGATAATCGCCAGCTGAGCCTGCCTGCGACACCTGCCTGCTCATCTGCTTGATAATCGCCAGCTGCTGCCTGCCGACACCTGCCTGCTCATCATCTGCTTGATAATCGCCAGCTGAGCCGCGCGACACCTGCCTGCTCATCTGCTTGATAATCGCCAGCTGAGCGCGCGCGACACCTGCCTGCTCATCTCTGCTTGATAATCGCCAGCTGAGCGCGACGACTGCCTGCCTGCTCATCTGCTTGATAATCGCCAGCTGAGCCGCGCGACACCTGCCTGCTCATCTCTGATGATAATCGCCAGCTGAGCCGCCGCGACACCTGCCTGCTCATCTGCTTGATAATCGCCAGCTGAGCCAGCGACACCTGCGACCCTGCCTGCTCATCTCTGCTTGATAATCGCCAGCTGAGCCGCTCATCTGACACCTGCCTGCTCATCTGCTTGATAATCGCCAGCCAGCTGAGCCGCGCGACACCTGCCTGCTCATCTGCTTGATAATCGCCAGCTGAGCCGCCTGACCACCTGCCTGCTCATCTGCTTGATAATCGCCAGCTGAGCTGCCGCCGCTGACACCTGCCTGCTCATCTGCTTGATAATCGCCAGCAGCTGACACCTGCCTGCTCATCTGCTTGATGACACCTGCCTGCTCATCTCATCTGATGATAATCGCCAGCTGAGCCGCCTGACACCTGCCTGCTCATCTGCTTGATAATCGCCAGCTGAGCCGCGACACCTGCCTGCTCCTGCTCATCTGATTGATAATCGCCAGCTGAGCCGCGCGACTGACACCTGCCTGCTCATCTGCTTGATAATCGCCAGCTGAGCCGCGCGACACCTGCCTCATCTGCTCATCTGCTTGATAAGCTGCCAGCTGCAGCTGCCTGCTCTCTCTGCTTGATAATCGCCCTGCCTGCTCATCTGCTTGATAATCGCCAGCTGAGCCCGCGACACCTGCCTGCTCATCTGCTTGATAATCGCGCAGCAGCTGAGCCGCGCTGACACCTGCCTGCTCATCTGCTTGATAATCGCCAGCTGAGCCGCGTGACACCTGCCTGCTCATCTGCTTGATAATCGCCAGCTGAGCGCCTGACACCTGCCTGCTCATCTCTGCTTGATAATCGCCAGCTGCTGCCTGACACCTGCCTGCCTGCTCATGCTTGATGATAATCGCCAGCTGAGCCGCCTGACACCCTGCCTGCTCATCTGCTTGATAATCGCCAGCTGAGCGCGACACCTGCCTGCTCATCTGCTTGATAATCGCCAGCTGAGCCCGCGACGACACCTGCCTGCTCATCATTGATATTGAGCTGAGCGCCAGCTGCCTGCCGCCTGACACCCTGCTCTGCTCATCTGCTTGATAATCGCCAGCTGCTGCGCTGCTGACACCTGCCTGCTCATCTGATGATGCGCCAGCCAGCTGAGCGCGCGACCCTGCCTGCTCATCTGCTTGATAATCGCGCCAGCTGAGCCGCTGACACCTGCCTGCTCATCTGCTTGATAATCGCCAGCTGAGCCGCGCGACACCTGCTGCTGCTCATCTGCTTGATAATCGCCAGCTGAGCCCGCCTGACACCTGCCTGCTCATCTGCTTGATAAGCCGCCAGCTGAGCGCGACGACACCTGCCTGCTCATCTGCTGATGACTGTCGCCAGCTGAGACGCGTGACACCTGCCTGCTCATCTCTGATAATCGCCAGCTAATGCGCCAGCTGAGCCTGCCTGACACCTGCCTGCTCATCTGCTTGATAATCGCCAGCTGCCGCGCGACACCTGCCTGCTCATCTCTGACTGATAATCGCCAGCTGAGCCGCGCGACACCTGCCTGCTCATCTCTTGATAATGCCAGCGCCAGCTGACACCTGCCTGCTCATCTGCCTGCTGAGCTGCTCATCTGCCTGCTCATTGATAATCGCCAGCTGAGCCGCCGCCTGACCCTGCCTGCTCATCTGCTTGATAATCGCCAGCTGAGCCGCGTGACACCTGCCTCATCTCATCTGTGATGATAATCGCCAGCTGAGCCCGCGACACCTGCCTGCCTGCTCATCTGCTTGATAATCGCCAGCTGAGCCGCGCGACACCTGCCTGCTCATCTGCTTGATAATCGCCAGCTGAGCCGCGCTGACACCTGCCTGCTCATCTGCTTGATAATCGCCAGCTGAGAGCACCGCGACACCTGCCTCATCATCTGCTTGATAATCGCCAGCTGAGCCGCGCGACACCTGCCTGCTCATCTGCTTGATAATCGCCAGCTGAGCCGCGCGACACCTGCCTGCTCATCTGCTTGATAATCGCCAGCTGAGCTGCGCGACACCTGCCTGCTCATCTGCTTGATAATCGCCAGCTGAGCCGCGCGACACCTGCCTGCTCATCTGCTTGATAATCGCCAGCTGAGCTGAGCGCGCGACCTGCCTGCCTCATCATCTTGATCTGAGCTGAGCCGCGCGACACCTGCTGCTCTGCCTGCTGCCTGCTCCTGCCTGCTCATCTGCTGATCTCGCCAGCTGACCGCGACTGCCTGCCTGCTCATCTGCTGAGCTGAGCCAGCTGAGCCTGACACCTGCCTGCTCATCTGCTTGATACTCGCCAGCTGAGCCGCGCGACACCTGCCTGCTCATCTGCTTGATAATCGCCAGCTGAGCCGCGCGACACCTGCCTGCTCATCTGATGATGATCGCCAGCTGAGCCGCGCGACACCTGCCTGCTCATCTGCTTGATAATGCGCCAGCTGAGCCGCGCCTGACACCTGCCTGCTCATCTGCTTGATAATCGCCAGCTGAGCCGCGCGACGACACCTGCCTGCTCATCTGCTTGATAATCGCCAGCTGAGCGCCGCGCGACACCTGCCTGCTCATCTGCTTGATAATCGCCAGCTGAGCGCGCGACACCTGCCTGATAATCGCCAGCTGCTGAGCGCTGACACCTGCCTGCTCATCGCCTGCTGCTGCTGTGACACCTGCCTGCTCATCTGCTTGATAATCGCCAGCTGAGCCGCGCTGACACCTGCCTGCTCATCTGCTTGATAATCGCCAGCTGAGCCGCGTGACACCTGCCTGCTCATCTGCTTGATAATCGCCAGCTGAGCCGCGCGACACCTGCCTGCTCATCTGCTTGATAATCGCCAGCTGAGCCGCGCGACACCTGCCTGCTCATCTGCTTGATATGCCGCCAGCTGAGCGCGTGACACCTGCCTGCTCATCTGCTTGATAATCGCCAGCTGAGCGCGCGACACCTGCCTGCTCATCTGCTTGATAATCGCCAGCAGCTGAGCTGCGCGACACCTGCCTGCTCATCTGCTTGATAATCGCCAGCTGAGCGCGCGACACCTGCCTGCTCATCTGCATGATGATGATTGAGCAGCTGAGCACCTGACACCTGCCTGCTCATCTGCTTGATAATCGCCAGCTGAGCGCGCGCGACACCTGCCTGCTCATCTGCTTGATCGCCAGCCAGCTGAGCCGCGTGACACCTGCCTGCTCATCTGCTTGATAATCGCCAGCTGAGCTGCCGCGCGACACCTGCCTGCTCATCTGCTTGATAATCGCCAGCTGAGCACGCGCGACACCTGCCTGCTCATCTGCTTGATAATCGCCAGCTGAGCCGCCGTGACACCTGCCTGCTCATCTGCTTGATAATCGCCAGCTGAGCCGCGACGACCACCTGCCTGCTCATCTGCTTGATAATCGCCAGCACCTGCCTGCGACACCTGCCTGCTCATCTGCTCATCTGCTTGACCTGCCTGCTCGCCAGCTGCCTGCTGACACCTGCCTGCTCATCTGCTTGATAATCGCCAGCTGAGCCCTGACACCTGCCTGCTCATCTGCTTGATAATCGCCAGCTGAGCTGCGCTGACACCTGCCTGCTCATCTGCTTGATAATCGCCAGCTGAGCCGCGTGACACCTGCCTGCTCATCTGCTTGATAATCGCCAGCTGAGCCGCGCGACACCTGCCTGCTCATCTCATCTCTTGATGATAATCGCCAGCTGAGCCGCCTGACCTGCCTGCCTGCTCATCTTGATGCCTGCTGCCGCCAGCTGAGCCGCGTGACACCTGCCTGCTCATCTGCTTGATAATCGCCAGCTGAGCCGCGCGACACCTGCCTGCTCATCTGCTTGATAATCGCCAGCTGAGCGCGCGACACCTGCCTGCTCATCTGCTTGATAATCGCCAGCTGAGCCCCTGCGACACCTGCCTGCTCAGCTGCCTGCCGCCAGCTGCCTGACACCTGCCTGCTCATCTGCTTGATAATCGCCAGCTGAGCTGCGCTGACACCTGCCTGCTCATCTGCTTGATAATCGCCAGCTGAGCCGCGTGACACCTGCCTGCTCATCTGCTTGATAATCGCCAGCTGAGCCGCGTGACACCTGCCTGCTCATCTGCTTGATAATCGCCAGCTGAGCCGCGCTACACCTGCCTGCTCATCTGCTTGATAATCGCCAGCTGAGCGCGCGACACCTGCCTGCTCATCTGCTTGATAATCGCCAGCTGAGCCGCGCGACACCTGCCTGCTCATCTCTGCTGATGATAATCGCCAGCTGAGCCGCGCGCGTGACACCTGCCTGCTCATCTGCTGAGCCTGCGCGTGACACCTGCCTGCTCATCTGCTTGATAATCGCCAGCTGAGCCGCGCGACACCTGCCTGCTCATCTGCTTGATAATCGCCAGCTGAGCACCTGCCTGACACCTGCCTGCTCATCTGCTTGATACTCGCCAGCTGAGCTGCCTGACACCTGCCTGCTCATCTGCTTGATAATCGCCAGCTGAGCCGCGCGACACCTGCCTGCTTATCTGCTTGATCATCGCCAGCTGAGCCCGCGCTGACACCTGCCTGCTCATCTGCTTGATAATCGCCAGCTGAGCCGCGCGACACCTGCCTGCTCATCTGCTTGATAATCGCCAGCTGAGCCGCGCGACACCTGCCTGCTCATCTGCTTGATAATCGCCAGCTGAGCCGCGCGACACCTGCCTGCTCATCTGCTTGATAATCGCCAGCTGAGCCGCGCGACACCTGCCTGCTCATCTGCTTGATAATCGCCAGCTGAGCCGTGACACCTGCCTGCTCATCTGCTTGATAATCGCCAGCTGAGACACGCGACACCTGCCTGCTCATCTGCTTGATAATCGCCAGCTGAGCGCGCGACACCTGCCTGCTCATCTGCTTGATAATCGCCAGCTGAGCCGCGTGACACCTGCCTGCTCATCTGCTTGATAATCGCCAGCTGAGACGCCGCGACACCTGCCTGCTCATCTGCTTGATAATCGCCAGCTGAGCTGCGCGACACCTGCCTGCTCATCTGCTTGATAATCGCCAGCTGAGCCGCGCGACACCTGCCTGCTCATCTGCTTGATATACGCCAGCTGAGCCGCGCGACACCTGCCTGCTCTTCTGCTTGACTGTGGCGCGACGACACCTGCCTGCTCATCTGCTTGATAATCGCCAGCTGAGCCGCGCGACACCTGCCTGCTCATCTGCTTGATTGTCTCCAGCTGAGCCACGCGAGACCTGCCTGTTCATCTGCTTGATAATCAAAAACTGACACGCGTGATACCTGCCTCCTCATCTGCTTGATATACGCC
>NW_027220374.1:0-9912 GCF_027580195.1 Bos mutus
CGCAGATCACCGCTATCTTGTAGTCGCCGACACATGATACGCCGTAAACGATGGGCTGGGACGGCTGGTCATCTGCTTGATTCTTGCCTCCCGGGCAATATCCTGTGAGCTACCCGATCACACTGAGCGGGCACGCTCAGCGCCCATCAGTACCCCGGGGTCGCGGCGACGCTGATCCAGTGCCGGGAGTTCATTAAACGCCTGCTCATTTGTGATAATCGCCAGCTGGGCCGGGATTCATGCCTGCTCATCTGCGATAATGTAGTGGGCCCAGAATTCTGCTGCTCCGCTGTTTTATAATCGCCATTGGGCATGAAAATTCATTTCCTGCCTCAGCTGCTAATTCTGCCCCGCTGGACATGCTGCGTGTTGGGGAAACTCCTGATTAGCCAGAGCAGTCACGCAGACACCTCTCAGTCACCAAACTGCGACAGCCACGTGATCAGTGCCTGCTGATTCCGGTTAGCCTTTGCCAGCTTCATTCGCACCCGAGCCCAGGATGCGCTGCTCATCTCATGGTAATACCGCCAGCTGGGCGCGCATGTTTCCTTCTCATCTGCTTGATAATCGTAGCTGGACCGGGGATTCTGCCTGCTCGCCCGCTTGATAATCGCCGCTGGGCGCAGATTCATGGGTGCATATCCTGTGATAATCGCCACTCAAGGATTCATTGCTCATCGCGATAACCGAGCTGGGCCCGCGGATTCATCCTGCTCACTGCTGATAATCGCTTCTGGGCGCTGATTCTACCTGCTCTTCTGTTGATAATCGCCAGCGCGCGCCATGGGTTTAGCCTGATCATCTGCGGTAAAGCCCTGGCGGGCCGCGATTCATTCCTCTCATCTGCTTGTAAGCCAGCCGGCCGCAGGTTCCTGCCCTTTCAGCTGCTTTGAATAATCGCTTGTGCCGCGATTCATCCTGCTCTCTTGATAATCACAGCTGGGCGCATGAATCATGCCCTGCTCATCTGCCCGATAGTGGCCAGCTGGACCGCGGTTCTGCCTGCTCATCGATAATCTGTGGCGCATGATTCATGCCTGCTCATCTGCGATAATCAGCTGAGCCCAGGATCTGGCTTCATCTGCAGATAATCGCCAGCTGGGCCGATGGGTTCATGCCTGCTCATCTGCTGATAATCGCCAAACTGGCCAGGGTTCATGCCTCTCATCTCTTTATAATCTCGTTTTACGGATTGCTGCCTCTCATCTGCACGATACATCGGCGCGATTCATGCCTGCTCAACTGATAACGCAGTGGAGGGATTCATTTCCCACGCTTGATAATCGCCAGCTGGGCCGCAGGGTTCTGCCGCTCGGGTGTGATAATCCCAGCTGGGCGCAGGATTCATGCCTTCTCAGCTGCTTGATTCGCCGCTGAGGCCCAGATCCCTGTTGGGCTCCTGATCGGCAATGTGCAGTCCATGATCAAGCGCTCTCAGTCACCTGATCCTCGCACCGCCCGTGATCAATGCCGCGGGTTACAGGATTTCGCCTGCTCAGCGATGATTCATGCCTGCTCATCTGCTGATAATGCCAGCTGAGCCACATGATTTAATGCCTGCACACCTGCTTGATAATCGCCAGCTGGGCCGCAGGATTCATGCTTTCTCATCTGCTTGATAATCGCCAGTTGAGCCACAGGATGCATGCCTGCTCATCTGCTTGATAATCGCCAGCTGGTCCACAGATTTCATGCCTGCTCAGCTGCTTGATAATTGCCAGCTTGCGGCATGCCTTCTCATCTGTCCCTGAAGGCACGAAATGTCCATGTCCTCAGCTCCTGATCAGCGCAGTTGAGCAGTCACATGATCAGCGCCTCTCAATCACCTGATCACTGCATGACAGCCACGTGATTAATGCCTGCAGAGTTACGGGATTAGCGCCTGCTCAGCTGCTTGATAATTGCCAGCTGCGCCGCCTGATGCATGCCTGGACAACTGTTTGATGAGGCCACGCTGGGTCAGGTTTCATGGCTGCACACCTGCTTGATAATCGCCAGCTGGGCCGCAGGATTCATGCCTGCTCATCGCTTGATAATCGCCAGCTTGCCGCTTGATTCATGCCTGCTCATCTGCTTGATAATCGCCAGCTGGGCGCATGATTCATTCCTGCTCATCTGCTTGATAATCGCCAGCTGGGCCGCAGGATTCATGCCTGCTCATCTGCTTGATAATCGCCAGCTTGCCGCTTGATTCATGCCTGCTCATCTGCTTGATAATCGCCAGCTGGGCCGCAGCATTCATTCCTGCTCATCTGCTTGATAATCGCCAGCTGGGCCGCAGGATTCATGCCTGCTCATCTGCTTGATAATCGCCAGCTGGGCCGCAGGATTCCTGCCTGCTCAGCTGCTTGATAATCGCCATTGGGACGCAGGATTCATGCCTGCTCATCTGCTTAATTCTTGCCTGCTGAGGCACATGATCCGTGTTGAGAGCCTTGATCAGCACATGAGCAGTAATATGATCAGCGCCTATCAGTCACCTGATCACGGCATGACAGCCACGTGATCAGTCGATATCGCCAGGTGGGATTCATGCCTGCTTCTGAGTTACGGATTGGCGCCTGATCAGCTGCTTGATAATCGCCGCTGGGCGCATGATTCATGCCTGCTCATCTGCTTGATAATCGCCAGCTCCGGCCGCATGATTCATGCCTGCTCATCTGCTTGATAATCGCCAGCTGGGCCGCAGGATTCATGCCTGCTCAGCTGCTTGATAATCGCCAGCTGGGCCTAATGATTCATGCCTGCTCATCAGCTTGATAATCGCCAGCTGGGCCGCAGGATTCATGCCTGCTCAGCTGCTTGATTATCGCAGGCTGGGCCCCAGGTTTCATGGCTGATCATCTGCTTGATAATCGCCAGCTGGCTGCAGGATTCATGCCTGCTCATCTGCTTGATAATCGCCAGCTGGGCCGCATGATTCATGCCTGCTCATCTGCTTGATAACGCAAGCTGGGGCCGCAGGATTCATGCCTGCTCAGCTGCTTGATAATCGCCAGCCAGGCCGCATGATTCATGCCTGCTCAGCTGCTTGATAATCGCCAGCTGGCACGCAGGATTCATGCCTGCTCAGCTGCTTGATAATCGCCAGCTGGGCCGCAGGATTCATGCCTGCTCAGCTGCTTGATAATCGCCAGCTGGGCCGCAGGATTCATGCCTGCTCAGCTGCTTGATAATCGCCAGCTGGGCCGCAGGATTCATGGCTGTTCATCTGCTTGATAATCGCCAGCTGGGCCGCATGATTCATGCCTGCTCATCTGTTTGATAATCGCCAGCTGGGGACGCAGGATTCATGCCTGCTCAGCTGCTTGATAATCGCCAGCTGGGCCGCAGGATTCATGCCTGCTCATCTGCTTGATAATCGCCAGCTGTGCCGCATGATTCATGCCTGCTCATCTGCTTGATAATCGCCAGCTGGGACGCAGGATTCATGCCTGCTCAGCTGCTTGATAATCGCCAGCTGGGCCGCAGGATTCATGCCTGCTCATCTACTTGATAGTCGCCAGCTGGGCCGCAGGATTCATGCCTGCTCAGCTGCTAGATAATCGCCCTCTGGGCCGCATGATTTATGCCTGCTCATCTGCTTGATAATCGCCAGCTGGGCTGGAGGATTCATGCCTGCCCATCTGTTTGATAATAGCCAGCTGGGCAGCAGGATTCATGGCTGCTCATCTGCTTGACAAACACCAGCTGGGCCGCATATTTCATGGCTGCTTATCTGCTTAATAATCGCCAGCTGGGCCGCAGGATTCATGCCTGCTCATGTGCTTGATAATCGCCAGCTGGGCCGCATGATTCATGCCTGCTCATCTGCTTGATAATCGCCAGCTTGGCCTCATGATTCACGCCTGCTCATCTGTTTGATAATCGCCAGCTGGGCCGCAGGATTCATGCCTGCTCAGCTGCTTGATAATCGCCAGCTGGGCCCCAGGTTTCATGGCTGCACACCTGCTTGATAATCGCCAGCTGGGCCGCAGGATTCATGCCTGCTCATCTGCTTGATAATCGCCAGCTGAGCCACAGGATTCATGCCTGCTCATCTGCTTGATAATCGCCAGCTGGTCCGCAGATTTCATGCCTGCTCAGCTGCTTCATTCTTGCCAGCTTAGGCACAGGATCCATGTTGGAGAGCTCCTTGATCAGCACATGAGCAGTCACATGATCAGCGCCTCTCAATCACCTGATCACCGCATGACAGCCACGTGATTAATGCCTGCAGAGTTACGGGATTAGCGCCTGCTCAGCTGCTTGATAATCGCCAGCTGCGCCGCAGGATGCATGCCTGGACAACTGTTTGATAATCGCCAGCTGGGCCCCAGTTTCATGGCTGCACACCTGCTTGATAATCGCCAGCTGGGCCGCAGGATTCATGCCTGCTCATCTACTTGATAATCGCCAGCTTGCCCGCAGGATTCATGCCTGCTCATCTGCTTGATAATCGCCAGCTGGGCCGCATGATTCATTCCTGCTCATCTGCTTGATAATCGCCAGCTGGGCCGCATGATTCATGCCTGCTCATCTGCTTGATAATCGCCAGCTGGGCCGCATGATTCATGCCTGCTCATCTGCTTGATAATCGCCAGCTGGGCCGCAGGATTCATGCCTGCTCATCTACTTGATAGTCGCCAGCTGGGCCGCAGGATTCATGCCTGCTCAGCTGCTGATAATCGCCAGCTGGGCCGCAGGATTCATGCCTGCTCATCTACTTGATAATCGCCAGCTGGGCGCAGGATTCATGCCTGCTCAGCTGCTTGATAATCGCCCTCTGGGCCGCATGATTTATGCCTGCTCATCTGCTTGATAATCGCCAGCTGGGCTGGAGGATTCATGCCTGCCCATCTGTTTGATAATCGCCAGCTGGGCAGCAGGATTCATGGCTGCTCATCTGCTTGACAAACGCCAGCTGGGCCGCATATTTCATGGCTGCTTATCTGCTTAATAATCGCAGGCTGGGCTGCAGGATTCATGCCTGCTCAGCTGTTTGATAATCGCCAGCTGGGCCGTATGATTCATGCCTGCTCATCTGCTTGATAATCGCCAGCTTGGCCTCATGATTCATGCCTGCTCATCTGCTTGATAATCGCCAGCTGGGCCGCAGGATTCATGCCTGCTCAGCTGCTTGATAATCGCCCGCTGGGCCCCAGGTTTCATGGCTGCACACCTGCTTGATAATCGCCAGCTGGGCCGCAGGATTCATGCCTGCTCATCTGCTTGATAATCGCCAGCTGAGCCACAGGATGCATGCCTGCTCATCTGCTTGATAATCGCCAGCTGGTCCGCAGATTTCATGCCTGCTCAGCTGCTTCATTCTTGCCTGCTTAGGCACATGATCCATGTTGAGAGCTCTGATCAGCACATGAGCAGTCACATGATCAGCGCCTCTCAATCACCTGATCACCGCATGACAGCCACGTGATTAATGCCTGCAGAGTTACGGGATTAGCGCCTGCTCAGCTGCTTGATAATTGCCAGCTGCGCCGCAGGATTCATGCCTGGACAACTGTTTGATAATCGCCAGCTGGGCCCCAGGTTTCATGGCTGCACAGCTGCTTGATAATCGCCAGCTGGGCCGCAGGATTCATGCCTGCTCATCTACTTGATAATCGCCAGCTTGCCGCTTGATTCATGCCTGCTCATCTGCTTGATAATCGCCAGCTGGGCCGCAGGATTCATTCCTGCTCATCTGCTTGATAATCGCCAGCTGGGCCGCAGGATTCATGCCTGCTCATCTACTTGATAATCGCCAGCTTGCCCGCTTGATTCATGCCTGCTCATCTGCTTGATAATCGCCAGCTGGGCCGCATGATTCATTCCTGCTCATCTGCTTGATAATCGCCAGCTGGGCCGCAGGATTCATGCCTTCTCAGCTGCTTGAATAATCGCCATTGGGCCGAATGATTCATGCCTGCTCATCTGCTTGATAATCGCAAGCTGGGCCACGTGATTCATGCCTGCTCATCTACTTGGTAGTCGCCAGCTGGGCCGCAGGATTCATGCCTGCTCAGCAGCTTGATTCTTGCCTGCTGAGGCACATGATCCGTGCAGGAGAGTTACCTGATCAGCACATGAGCAGTCACATGATCAGCGCCTCTCAGTCACCTGATCACTGCATGACAGCCACGTGATCAGTGCCTGCTGAGTTACGGGATTAGCGCCTGCTCAGCTGCTTGATAATCGCCAGCTGAGCCACAGGATGCATGCCTGCTCATCTGCTTGATAATCGCCAGCTGGGCCGCATGATTCATGCCTGCTCAGCTGCTTGATAATCGCCAGCTGGGCCGCAGAATTAATGCCTGCTCAGCTGCTTGATAATCGCCCGCTAGGCCCAAGATTTCATGGCTGCACACCTGCTTGATAATCGCCAGCTGGCCCGCAGGATTCATGCCTGCTCATCTGCTTGATAATCGCCAGCAGGGCCGCATGATTCATGCCTGCTCATGTGTTTGATAATCGCCAGTGCGGCCGCATGACTCATGCCTGCTCATCTGCTTGATAATCGCCAGCTTGGCCGCATGATTCATGCCTGCTCATCTGCTTGATAAGCGCCAGCTGGGCAGCAGGATTCATGCCTGCTCAGCTGCTTGATAAACGCCAGCTGGGCCGCAGGATTCATGGCTGCTCATCTGCTTGACAAACGCCAGCTGGGCCGCATGATTCATGGCTGCTCATCTGCTTGATAATCGCCAGCTGGGCCGCAGGATTCATGCCTGCTCAGCTGCTTGATAATCGCCAGCTACGCTGCATGATTCATGCCTGCTCATCTGCTTCATAATCGCAAGCTGGGCCGCATGATTCATGCCTGCTCATCTACTTGATAGTCGCCAGCTGGGCCGCAGGATTCATCCCTTTTCAGCTGCTTGATTCTTGAATTCTGAGGCAAATGATCCGTGCAGGAGAGTTACCTGATCAGCACATGAGCAGACACATGATCAGCGCCTGTAAGTCACCTGATCACTGCATGACAGCCACGTGATCAGTGCCTGCTGAATTAAGGGATTAGCGCCTGCTCAGCTGCTTGATAATCGCCAGCTGAGCCACAGGATGCATGCCTGCTCATCTGCTAGATGTCGCCAGCTGAGCCGCATGATTCATGCCTGTTCATCTGCTTGATAATCGCCAGCTGGGCCGCAGGATTCATGCCTGCACATCTGTGATAACGCCCGCTGGGCGGCAGAATTCATGGCTGCTCATCTCCTTGATAAACGCCAACTAGGCCGCAGGATTCAAGCCTGCTCAGCTGCTTGATAATCGCCCGCTGGGCAGCAGAATTCATGGCTGCTCATCTCTTGATAAACGCCAACTGGGCTGCATGATTCATGCCTGCTCAGCTGCTTGATAATCGCCAGCTGGGCGCATGATTCATGCCTGCTCACCTGCTTGATAATCGTCAGCTGGGCCGCAGGATTCATGCCTACACAGTTGCTTGATAATCGCCATTGGGAGGCAGGATTCATGCCTGCTCTGCTGTAATTCTTGCCTGCTGAGGCACATGATCCGTGTTGGAGAGCTCCTGATCAGCACTTGAGCAGTCACATGATCAGCACCTCTCAGTCACCTGATCACTGCGCGACAGCACGTGATCAGTGCCTGCTGAGTTACGGATTAGCGCCTGCTCAGCTGCTTGATAATCGCCAGCTGAGCCCCAGGATTCATGGCTGCTCATCCCTTGATAATCGCAAGCTGGGCCGCAGGATTCATGCCTGCTCAGCTGCTTTGTAATCGCCCGCTGGGCGCATGATTCATGCCTGCTCATCTGTGATAATCGCCAGCTGGGCGCAGGATTCATACCTTCTCAGCTGCTTGATAATCGCCATTGTGCGCATGATTCATACCTGCTCATCTGCTTGATAATCGCCAGCTGGGCGCATGAGTTCATGCCTGCTCATCTGCTAGATAATCGCCAGCTGGGCCGCAGGATTGGGCGCCTGCTCAGCTGCTTGATTCTTGCCTGCTGAGGCACATGATCCGTTCAGGAGAGCTACCTGATCAACATGCCTGCAGTCACATGATCAGCGCCTATCAGTCACCTGATCACGGCATGACAGCCACGTGATCAGTGCCTGCGAGTTACAGGATTAACGCCTACTCAGCTGCTTGATATCGCCAGCTGAGCGCAGGATGCATGCCTGCTCATCTGCTTGACGCCACCTGGGCGCATGATTCTGGCTGCTCTTTGCTTGTAACGCCGATTGGGCCGCCAGGATTCGCTGCTCAGCTGCTTGATAATCGCCTGGGCAGGATTCATGTCTGCTCATCTGTGATAATCGCCAGCTGGGCTGCAGGATTCATGGCTGCTCATCTGCTTGATAATCCCCAGCTGGGCCGCATGATTCATGCGTGCTCAGCTGCTTGATAATCGCCAGCAGGGCGCCTGATTCATGCCTGCTCAGCTGCTTGATAATCCCCAGCTGGGCCACAGGATTCATGCCTGCTCAGCTGCTTGATAATCGCCAGCTGGGCCGCAGGATTCATGGCTGCTCATCTGCTTCGATAAACCCAGCTGGGCATGATTCATGCGTGCTGAGCAGTGATACGCCAGCTGGGCGCAGGATTCATGCCTGCTCAGCTGCTTGATAGTAATCGCCAGCTGGGTCGCATGATTTATGCCTGCTCATGTGCTTGATAATCGCCAGATGGGCCGCATGATTCATGCCTGCTCATCTGCTTGATAATCGCCAGCTGATCGCATGATTCATGCCTCCTCATCTGCTTGATAATCGCCAGCTGGGCTGCAGGATTCATGCCTGCTCAGCTGCTTGATGTCGCCAGCTGGGCCGCATGATTCATGCCTGCTCATCTGCTTGATAATCGCCAGCTGGGCTGCAGGATTTATGCCTGCTCAGCTGTGATAATCGCCAGCAGGGCCGCAGGATTCATGGCTGCTCATCTGCGTGATAACGCCACCTGGGCGCACGGCATGATTCTGCGGCCGCTCATCTGCTTGATAATCGCCAGCTGGGCCGCAGGATTCATGCCTGCTCAGCTGTGATAACGCCAGCTGGGCCGCAGGATTCATGCCTGCTGCTGCTTGATAACGCCCGCCGGGCCCCAGGTTTCATGGCTGCACATCTGCATGATAATCGCCAGCTTGGCCGCAGGATTCATGCCTGCTCATCTGCTTGATAATCGCCAGCTGGGCCGCAGGATTCATGGCTGCTCATCTGCTTGATAATCCCCAGCTGGGCCGCATGATTCATGCGTAGTCAGCTGCTTGATAATCGCCAGCTGGGCCGCAGGATTAATGGCTGCTCATCTGCTTGATAAACTCCCAGCTGGGCCGCAGGATTCATGCCTGCTCAGCGGCTAGATAATCGCCAGCTGAGCCACAGGATTCATGGCTGCTCATCTGCTTGATAATCGCCAGCTGGGCCGCAGGATTCATGCCTGCTCAGCTGCTTGATTCTTGCCTGCTGAGGCACACATGATCCGTGCAGGAGAGTTACCTGATCAGCACATGAGCAGTCACATGATCAGCGCCTCAGTCACCTGATCACTGCATGACAGCCACGTGATCAATGCCTGCAGAGTTACAGGATTAGCGCCTGCTCAGCTGTTTGATAATTGCCAGCTGAGCGCGCAGGATCATGCCTGGACATCTGCTTGATATTCGCCAGCTGGGCGAATGATTCATGCCTCCTCATGCTTGATAATCGCCAGCTGGGCCACAAGATTCATGCCTTCTCATCTGTGATATTCGCCAGCTGGGCCAGAGGATTCATGCCTTCTCATCTGCTTGATAATCGCCAGCTGGGCCGCCCAGGATTCATGCCTGCTCATCTGTGATAACGCGCCAGCTGGGCCGCGTGATTCATGCCTGCTCATATGTGATAATCGCCAGCTGGGCGCAGGATTCATGCCTGCTCAGCTGTGATAATCGCCGGCTTGTGGCAGGATTCATGCCTGCTCAACTGC
>NW_027220375.1:0-7320 GCF_027580195.1 Bos mutus
GCTGGCGTTGTCGAAGAAGCGAATGAGCGGCGCCAGATCATGCGGCCCAGCTGGCGATTATCAAGCAGCTGAGCAGCGAATGAATCATGCAAACCCGGCTGGCGGTTTATCAAGCGATGAGCAGCCGCATGAATCCTGCGGCCCAGCTGGCGATTATCAAGCAGCTGAGCAGGCATGAATCCTGCGGCTCAGCTGGCGATTATCAAGCAGATGAGAGCATCCTGCGGCATGATTATCATGCGGCCCAGCGGGCGATTATCAAGCAGCTGAGCAATGAATCCTGCGGCCCAACTGGCGATTATCAAGCAGATGAGCAGGGCATGAATCCTGCGGCCCAGCTGGTTATTATCAAGCGGCTGAGCAGCCATGAGAATATGCCCAGCTGGCGTTATCAAGCAGATGGTAGCCATGAATCCTGCCGGCCCAGCTGGCGATTATCAAGCAGATAAGCAGCCGTGAATCCTGCTGCCCGCTGGCGTTTATCAAGCAGATGAGCAGCCATGAATGGTGCTGCATGAATCTGGCGATTATCAAGCAGATGAGCGGCTTATCCCCTGGGGCCCATCTGGCGTGTATCAAGCAGCTGAGCAGGACAGAGCTGCTGGCGATTATCAAGCAGCTGAACGGGCAGATCCTGCGGCCCAGCTGGCGATTATCAAGCAGCTGAGCAGGCGCCCAGATCATGCGGCCCAGCTGGCGATTATCAAGCAGATGAGCAGGCATGAATCCTGCGGCCCAGCTGGCGTTATCAAGCAGGTGAGCAGGCATGAATCCTGCGGCCCAGCTGGCGATTATCAAGCAGCTGAGCAGGCATGAATCCTGCGGCCCAGCTGGCGATTATCAAGCAGCTGCAGCCATGAAGCCGCTGGCCCGTGCTGCGATTATCAAGCAGCTGAGCAGGCATTATCCTGCGGCCCAGCTGGCGATTATCAAACGGCTGAGCAGGCCGAATCCTCGGCCAGCTGGCGATTATCAAGCAGCTGAGCAGGGCATGAATCCTGCGGCCCAGCTGGCGATTATCAAGCAGATGAGCAGGCAGAGATCCTGCGGCCCAGCTGGCGATTATCAAGCAGATGAGCAGGCAGAATCATGCGGCCAAGCTGGCGATTATCAAGCAGATGAGCAGGCATGAATCCTGCGGCCTCGCTGGCGATTATCAAGCAGATAAGCAGCCATGTAGCTCTGGGGCCCAGCTGGCGTTTGTCAAGCAGATGAGCAGCCATGAATGGTGCTGCCCAGCTGGCGATTATCAAGCAGATGAGCAGGCATGAATCATGCGGCCAAGCGGGCGATTATCAAGCAGCTGAGCAGGCATGAATCCTGCGGCCCAGCTGGCGATTATCAAGCAGCTGAGCATGCATGAATCCTGCGGCCCAGCTGGCGATTATCAAGCAGATGAGCAGCCATGAATCCTGCGGCCCAGCTGGCGATTATCAAGCAGATGAGCAGGCATGAATCCTGCGGCCCAGCTGGCGATTATCAAGCAGATGAGCAGGCATGAATCCTGCGGCCCAGCTGGCGATTATCAAGCAGTTGCAGCCATGAAACCTGGCCTTCTGGCGATTATCAAGCAGCTGAGCAGCCATGAATCCTGCGGCCCAGCTGGCGATTATCAAGCAAATGAGCAGGCATGAATCCTGCGGCCCAGCTGGCGATTATCAAGCAGATGAGCAGGCATGAATACTGCGGCCCAGCTGGCGATTATCAAGCAGCTGAGCGGGCATGAATCCTGCGGCCCAGCTCGCGATTATCAAGCAGATGGGCAGCCATGAATCCTGCGGCCCAGCTGGCGTTTATCAAGCAGATGAGCAGCCATGAATCCTGCGGCTCAGCTGGCGATTATCAAACAGATGAGCAGCGGCTGGCAGGCATGAATCCTCCGGCCCAGCTGGCGATTATCAAGCAGATGAGCAGGCGCCAGATCCTGCGGCCCGGCTGGCGATTATCAAGCAGCTGAGCAGGTATGAATCCTGCGGCCCAGCTGGCGATTATCAAGCAGCTGAGCAGGCATGAATCCTGCGGCCCAGCTGGCGATTATCAAGCAGCTGAGCAGCGCATGAAACCTGGGGCCCAGCTGGCGATTATCAAGCAGCTGAGCAGGCATGAATCCCTGCGGCCCATCTGGCGATTATCAAGCAGCTGAGCAGGCACGAATCCTGCGGCCCAGCTGGGTTTTATCAAGCGAATGAGCAGGCATGAATCCTGCGGCCCAACTGGCGATTATCAAGCAGATGAGCAGGCATGAATCATGCGGCCCAGCTGGCGATTATCAATCAGCTGAGCAGGCATGAATCCTGCGGCCCAGCTGGCGATTATCAAGCAGCTGAGCAGCCATGAATCCTGGCGGCCCACAGTAGGCGATTTATCAAGCAGCTGAGCAGGCATGAATCCTGCGGCCCAGCTGGCGATTATCAAGCAGCTGAGCAGGCATGAATCCTGCGGCCCAGCTGGCGATTATCAAGCAGCTGAGCAGGCATGAATCCTGCGGCCCAGCTGGCGATTATCAAGCAGATGAGCAGCCATGATCCCTGCGGCCCAGCTGGCGATTATCAAGCAGATGAGCAGGCATGAATCCTGCGGCCCAGCTGGCGATTATCAAGCAGATGAGCAGGCATGAATCCTCCCGGCCCAGCTGGCGATTATCAAAGCAGATGAGCAGGCATGAATCCTGCGCCCAGCTGGCGATTATCAAGCAGATGAGCAGGCATGAATCCCTGCGGCCCATCTGGCGATTATCAAGCAGCTGAGCAGGCATGAATCCTGCGGCCCAGCTGGCGATTATCAAGCAGATGAGCAGGCATGAATCCTGCGGCCCAGCTGGCGATTATCAAGCAGGTGTGCAGCCATGAAACCTGGGGCCCAGCTGGCGATTATCAAGCAGATGAGCAGGCATGAATCCTGCGGCCCAGCTGGCGATTATCAAGCAGATGAGCAGGCATGAATCCTGCGGCCCAGCTGGCGATTATCAAGCAGATGAGCAGCATTGAAATATGCGGCCCAGCTGGCGTTTTATCAAGCAGATGAGCAGCCATGAATCCTGCTGCCAAGCTGGCGATTATCAAACAAATGAGCAGGCATGAATCCTGCGGCCCAGCTGGCGATTATCAAGCAGATGAGCAGGCATGAATCATGCGGCCCAGCTGGCGATTATCAAGCAGCTGAGCAGGCATGAATCCTGCGGCCCAGCTGGGGTTTATCAAGCAGATGAACAGCCATGAATCCTGCGGCCCAGCTGGCGATTATCAAGCAGCTGAGCAGGCATGAATCCTGCGGCCCAGCTGGCGATTATCAAGCAGATGAGCAGGCATGAATCCTGCGGCCCAGCTGGCGATTATCAAGCAGGTGTGCAGCCATGAAACCTGGGGCCCAGCGGGCGATTATCAAGCAGCTGAGCAGGCATGAATCCTGCGGCCCAGCTGGCGATTATCAAGCAGATGAGCAGGCATGAATCATGCGGCCCAGCTGGCGATTATCAAGCAGATGAGCAGGCATGAATCATGCGGCCCAGCTGGCGATTATCAAGCAGCTGAGCAGGCATGAATCCTGCGGCCCAGCTGGCGATATTTAAGCAGATAAGCAGCCATGAAATATGCGGCCCAGCTGGCGTTTGTCAAGCAGATGAGCAGCCATGAATCGTGCTGCCCAGCTGGCGATTATCAAGCAGATGAGCAGGCATGAATCATGCGGCCCAGCGGGCGATTATCAAGCAGCTGAGCAGGCATGAATCCTGCGGCCCATCTGGCGATTATCAAGCAGCTGAGCAGGCATGAATCATGCGGCCCAGCTGGGGTGTATCAAGCAGATGAGCAGCCATGAATCCTGCGGCCCAGCTGGCGATTATCAAGCAGCTGAGCAGGCATGAATACTGCGGCCCAGCTGGCGATTATCAAGCAGATGAGCAGGCATGAATCCTGCGGCCCAGCTGGCGATTATCAAGCAGTTTGCAGCCATGAAACCTGGGGCCCAGCTGGCGATTATCAAGCAGCTGAGCAGGCATGATCCCTGCGCGCCCAGCTGGCGATTATCAAGCAGATGAGCAGGCATGAATCATGCGGCCCAGCTGGCGATTATCAAGCAGCTGAGCAGGCATGAATCCTGCGGCCCAGCTGGCGATTATCAAGCAGATGAGCAGGCATGAATCCCTGCGGCCCAGCTGGCGATTATCAAGCAGATGAGCAGGTATGAATCATGTGGCCCAGCAGGCGATTATCAAGCAGATGAGCAGGCATGCATCCTGGCGCTCGCTGGCAATATCAAGCAGCTGAGCAGGCGCTAATCCTGTAACTCCGCAGGCACTGATCACGTGGCTGTCATGCGGTGATCAGGTGACTGATAGGCGCTGATCATGTGACTGCTCATGTGTTGATCAGGTAGCTCTCCTGCACGGATCATGTGCCTCAGCAGGCAGAATCAAGCAGCTGAGCAGGCATGAATCCTGCTGCCCAGCTGGCGATTATCAAGCAGATGAGCAGGCATGAATCCTGCGGCCCATCTGGCGATTATCAAGCATCTGAGCAGGCATGAATCATGCGGCCCAGCTGGGAGTTTATCAAGCAGATGAGCAACCATGAATCCTGCAGCCCAGCTGGCGATTATCAAGCAGATGATCAGCCATGAATCCTGCGGCCCAGCCTGCGATTATCAAGCAGCTGAGCAGGCATGAATACTGCTGGCCCAGCTGGCGATTATCAAGCAGATGAGCAAGAATGAATCATGCGGCCCAGCTGGCGATTATCAAGCAGATGAGCAGCCATGAATCATGCTGTAAAGCTGGCGATTATCAAGCAGATGAGCAGGCATGAATCCTCCGGCCCAGCTGGCGATTATCAAGCAGATGAGCAGGCATGAATCATGCGGCCCACCTGGCGATTATCAAGCAGATGAGCAGCCATGAATCCTGCGGCCCAGCTGGGATTATCAAGCAGATGAGCAGCCATGAATCCTGCGGCTCAGCTGGCGATTATCAAGCAGCTGAGCAGGCGCTAATCCCGTGACTCACCAGGCACTGATCACGTGGCTGTCATGCAGTGATCAGGTGACTGAGAGGTGCTGATCTTGTGACTGCTCATGTGCTGATCAGGAGCTCTCAGATGAGCGGATCATGTGCCTCAGCAGGCAAGAATTAAGCAGCTGAGCAGGCATGAATCCTGCGTCCCAATGGCGATTATCAAGCAGCTGAGCAGGCATGAATCATGCGGCCCAGCTGGCGTTTATCAAGCAGATGAGCAGCCATGAATACTGCTGCCCAGCTGGCGATTATCAAGCAGCTGAGCAGGCATGAATCCTGCGGCCCATCTGCGATTATCAAGCAGCTGAGCAGGCATGAATCCTGCGGCCCAGCTGGGGTTTTATCAAGCAGATGAGCAGGCATGAATCATGCGGCCCGGCGGGGCGATTATCAAGCAGCTGAGCAGGCATGAATCCTGCGGCCCATCTGGGGATTATCAAGCAGCTGAGCAGGCATGAATCATACGGCCCAGCTGGGGTTTTTATCAAGCAGATGAGCAGCATGAATCCTGCGGCCCAGCTGGCGATTATCAAGCAGCTGAGCAGGCATGAATCCTGCGGCCCAGCTGGCGATTATCAAGCAGCTGAGCAGGCATGAATCCTGCGGCCCAGCTGGCGATTATCAAGCAGGTGTGCAGCCATGAAACCTGGGGCCCAGCGGGCGATTATCAAGCAGCTGAGCAGGCATGAATCCTGCGGCCCAGCTGGCGATTATCAAGCAGATGAGCAGGCAGAATCATGCGGCCAAGCTGGCGATTATCAAGCAGCTGAGCAGGCATGAATCCTGCGGCCCAGCTGGCGATATTTAAGCAGATAAGCAGCCATGAAATATGCGGCCCAGCTGGCGTTTGTCAAGCAGATGAGCAGCCATGAATGGTGCTGCCCAGCTGGCGATTATCAAGCAGATGAGAAGGCATGAATCATGCGGCCCAGCGGGTGATTATCAAGCAGCTGAGCAGGCATGAATCCTGCGGCCCATCTGGCGATTATCAAGCAGCTGAGCAGGCATGAATCCTGCGGCCCAGCTGGCGATTATCAGGCAGATGAGCAGCCATGATCCTGCGGCCCAGCTGGCGATTATCAAGCAGCTGAGCAGGCATGAATCCTGCGGCCCAGCTGGCGATTATCAAGCAGATGAGCAGGCATGAATCCTGCGGCCCAGCTGGCGATTATCAAGCAGTTGAGCAGGCATGAAGATCCTGCGGCCCAGCTGGCGATTATCCAAGCAGGTGCAGCATGAATCCTGCGGCCCAGCTGGCGATTATCAAGCTCTTGAGCTGGGGCTGATGCGAGGCCAGCTGGCGATTATCAAGCAGCTGAGCAGGCATGAATCCTGCGGCCCAGCTGGCGATTATCAAGCAGCTGAGCAGGCATGAATCCTGGGGCCCAGCTGGCGATTATCAAGCAGCTGAGCAGGCGCGAATCATGCGGCCCAGCTGGCGATTATCAAGCAGATGAGCAGGCATGAATCCTGCGGCCCAGCTGGCGATTATCAAGCAGATGGGCAGCATGAATCCTCCGGCCCAGCTGGCGATTATCAAGCAGATGAGCGAGCGCATGAATCCTGCGGCCCAGCTGGCGATTATCAAGCAGCTGAGCAGGCATGAATCCTGCGGCCCAGCTGGCGTTATCAAGCAGATGAGCAGGCATGAATGACTGAGGCCCATCTGGCGATTATCAAGCAGGTGCTGCAGGCGCTGATCCTGCGGCCCAGCTGGCGATTATCAGGCACCTGAGCAGGCATGAATCCTGCGGCCCAGCAGGTCATTATCAAGCAGATGAGCAGGCATGAATCCTGCGGCCCAGCTGGCGATTATCAAGCAGCTGAGCAGGCATGAATCCTGCGGCCCAGCTGGCGATTATCAAGCAGATGAGCAGGCATGAATCCTGCGGCCCAGCTGGCGATTATTAAGCAGATAAGCAGCCATGAAATATGCGGCCCAGCTGGCGTTTGTCAAGCAGATGAGCAGCGCGAATCCTGCTGCCCAGCTGGCGATTATCAAGCAGCTGAGCAGGCATGAATCCTGCGGCCCAGCTAGCGATTATCAAGCAGATGAGCGGCATAGATCCTGCGGCCCAGCTGGCGTTATCAAGCAGATGAGCAGGCATGCATCCCTGCGGCTCGCTGGCGATTATCAAGCAGCTGAGCGGCGCTAATCCGTAACTCAGGAGGCGCTGATCACAGTGGCTGTCAAAGCTGTGATCAGGTGACTGAAGGCGCTGATCATGTGACTTCTCATGTGCTGATCAGGAAGCCCTCCTGCATGGATCATGTGTTATCAAGCAGCTGAGCAGGCGCAGATCCTGCGGCCC
>NW_027220376.1:0-38186 GCF_027580195.1 Bos mutus
AAGAGCAGAAGGTGTCTCACCTAGACACCTTCTCGAGTGGGTCTTAGCAGCCCAGGCATAATTAGGAAGGCGTGGAGGTTAGCGGTCCAGATGGAGACTTCGGCTGGAAGTTACAGGAAAAATGACAAGGAACTTTATGAATTGGAGCTGTAAGTTAACTCTTTGACAGAGAGCGAGATGGTGGTGGGGACAGCCCCCCAGTGAAATCAGAGTTGAGCACAAAGCAATAAAGTAGGCAGACTCTGGTTATTTTTGCGGGGAGATGCTCGAGAATATCCGGTGGACTCCTGAGGCTCGGTGCGCATTTGCGTATGCGAGCCTCCTTCCTCATGACCTTTGTCCAGAGTGGAATGCCTCACCGGCTCCGGGCACATGGTCAGTGCATGCTCAGTCAGGATATCAGTGCATGATCAGCCACGTGATCACTGACTGCACAGTCACGTGATCAGCGCCTCTCAGTCACGTGATCACCGTATGATAAACAGGTGATCAGTGAGCGATCAGCCGCGTGATCACTGCATGCGCCAGTCAGGTGGTCAGTTCCTGATCAGCCACGGGATCAGTGCGTGCACAGTCCATGATCAGCGCCTGTCAGTCACTGATCACTGCCTGATAAACACGTGATCAGTGCATGATGAGCCACGTGATCAGTGCCCGATCAGCCACGTCATCAGTGCATGATAGCCACGTGATCTGTACTTGATCAGCCACGTGATCAGTGCTTGCAGAGTCACGTGATCAGGGCCTGCTGAGCTGCGTGATTCCTGTCGGCTCATCTGCTTGGCAATTGCCTGCTGAGCTGTGTGATTCCTGCCTGGTCACCTGCTTGATTATTGCCAGTTGAGCAGCATGATTCGTCACTGCTCAGCTCCATGCTTATAGCCTGCTGATTGCCTGGTTCGTGTCTGCTCAGCTCTTTGAGTATTGCCTCCTGAGGTCCCTGTTCCGGCGCCACCTACCAGGGACCAGCCCCAGCTGATCCAGGGTATTCGAAGGAGAGATGGCCTAAGCGACTATTTATATGCTCATCAGAGATATCAAGAATAATAGTATGAGGATAGCTCAGTAGGAAAATTCGGTGGAGAAAAGAGACTGAGTAGCTTGGTTTACGCGGGAGACCAATAAAACTTCAAGACAAGAAGTTTGCACCACTTACGTAGGCCGCAGGCGCCCTCTCGAAGAGCGGAAGGTGCCTCACCCTAGACACCTTCTCGAGTGGGTCTTAGCAGCCCAGGCATAATTAGGAAGCGTGGTGGGTTAGCGGTCCAGATGGAGACTCGGCTGGAAGTTACAGGGAAGAATGACAAGGAACTTTATGAATTGGAGCTGTAAGTTAACTCTTTGACAGAGAGAGCGAGATGGTGGTGGGGGACAGCCCCCAGTGAAATCAGAGGTGAGAGCACAAAGCAATAAAGTAGGCAGACTCTGGTTATTTTGCGGGGGAGATGCTCGAGAATATCCGGGTGGACTCCTGAGGATCGGTCCCGCATTTGCGTATGCCGAGCCTCCTTCCTCATGACCTTTGTCCAGAGTGGAATGCCTCACGGCTCCGGGCACATGGTCAGTGCATGCTCAGTCACGATATCAGTGCATGATCAGCCACGTGATCACTGAGTGCACAGTCACGTTATCAGCGCCTCTCAGTCACGTGATCACCGTATGATAAACAGGTGATCAGTGAGCGATCAGCCACGTCATCAGTGCATGCGCAGTCACCTGATCAGTGCATGCTCAGTCACGTGATCTGTACTTGACCAGCCACGTGATCAGTGCCTGCAGAGTCACGTGATCAGGGCCTGCTGAGCTGCGTGATTCCTGTCGGCTCATCTGCTTGGCAATTCCCGCTGAGCTGCGTGATTTCTGCCTGGTCACCTGCTTGATTATTGCCAGTTGAGCAGCATGATTCGTCACTGCTCAGCTCCATGCTTATAGCCTGCTGATTGCCTGGTTCGTGTCTGCTCAGCTCTTTGAGTATTGCCTCCTGAGGTCCCTGTTCAGTGCATCTCCTGCCGGGGACAATCCCAGCTGATCCAGGGTATTCCAAGTAGAGATGGCCTAGGCGACTATTTATATGCTCATCAGAGATATCAAGAATAATAGTATGAGGATAGCTCAGTAGGAAAATTCGGTGGAGAAAAGAGACTGAGTAGCTTGGTTTTGGGGAGACCAATAAAACTTCAAGACAAGAATTTTGCACCACTTACGTAGGCAGGCGCCCTCCGAAGAGCGGAAGGTGCCTCACCCTAGACACCTTCTCGAGTGGGTCTTAGCAGCCCAGGCATAATTAGGAAGAGTGGTGGGTTAGCACTCCAGATGGAGACTCGGCTGGAAGTTACAGGAAGAATGACAAGGAACTTTATGAATTGGAGCTGTAAGTTAACTCTTTGACAGAGAGAGCGAGATGGTGGTGGGGACAGCCCCAGTGAAATCAGAGGTGAGAGCACAAAGCAATAAAGTAGGCAGACTCTGGTTATTTTGGGGAGATGCTCGAGAATATCCGGTGGACTCCTGAGGCTCGGTCCCGCATTTGCGTATGCCGAGCCTCCTTCCTCATGACCTTTGTCCAGAGTGGAATGCCTCACCGGCTCCGCCCATGGTCAGTGCATGCTCAGTCACGATATCAGTGCATGATCAGCCACGTGATCACTGACTGCACAGTCACGTGATCAGCGCCTCTCAGTCCCGTGATCACCGTATGATAAACAGGTGATCAGTGAACGATCAGCCACGTGATCACTGCATGCGCAGTCAGGTGGTCAGTTCCTGATCAGCCACGGGATCAGTGCGTGCACAGTCCCATGATCAGCGCCTGTCAGTCACTGATCACTGCCTGATAAACACGTGATCAGTGCATGATGAGCCACGTGATCAGTGCCCGATCAGCCACGTCATCAGTGCCTGATAGCCACTTGATCAGTGCATGCTCAGTCACGTGATCTGTACTTGATCAGCCACGTGATCAGTGCTTGCAGAGTCACGTGATCAGGGCCTGCTGAGCTGCGTGATTCCTGTCGGCTCATCTGCTTGGCAATTGCCAGCTGAGCTGCGTGATTCCTGCTTGGTCACCTGCTTGATTATTGCCAGTTGAGCAGCATGATTCGTCACTGCTCAGCTCCATGCTTATAGCCTGCTGATTGCCTGGTTCGTGTCTGCTCAGCTCTTTGACTATTGCCTCCTGAGGTCCCTGTTCGGACGCCACCTACCAGGGACCAGCCCCAGCTGATCCAGGGTATTCGAAGGAGAGATGGCCTAAGCGACTATTTATATGCTCATCAGAGATATCAAGAATAATAGTATGAGGATAGCTCAGTAGGAAAATTCGGTGGAGAAAAAGAGACTGAGTAGCTTGGTTTCTGCTGGGAGACATTAAAACTTCAAGACAAGAAGTTTGCACCACTTACGTGAAGCAGGCGCCCTCTCGAAGAGCGGAAGGTGCCTCACCCTAGACACCTTCTCGAGTGGGTCTTAGCAGCCCAGGCATAATTAGAAAGCGTGGTGGGTTAGCGCTCCAGATGGAGACTCGGCTGGAAGTTACAGGGAAGAATGACAAGGAACTTTATGAATTGGAGCTGTAAGTTAACTCTTTGACAGAGAGAGCGAGATGGTGGTGGGGACAGCCCCAGTGAAATCAGAGGTGAGAGCACAAAGCAATAAAGTAGGCAGACTCTGGTTATTTTGTGGGGAGATGCTCGAGAATATCGGGTGGACTCCTGAGGCTCGGTCCCGCATTTGCGTATGCCGAGCCTCCTTCCTCATGACCTTTGTCCAGAGTGGAATGCCTCACGGCTCCGGGCACATGGTCAGTGCATGCTCAGTCACGATATCAGTGCATGATCAGCCACGTGATCACTGACTGCACAGTCACGTGATCAGCGCCTCTCAGTCCCGTGATCACCATATGATAAACAGGTGATCAGTGAGCGATCAGCCACGTGAACACTGCATGCGCAGTCAGGTGGTCAGTTCCTGATCAGCCACGGGATCAGTGCGTGCACAGTCCCATGATCAGCGCCTGTCAGTCACTGATCACTGCCTGATGAACACGTGATCAGTGCATGATGAGCCACGTGATCAGTGCCCGATCAGCCACGTCATCAGTGCATGCGCAGTCACCTGATCAGTGCATGCTCAGTCACGTGATCTGTACTTCATCAGCCACGTGATCAGTGCTTGCAGAGTCACGTGATCAGGGCCTGCTGAGCTGCGTGATTCCTGTCGGCTCATCTGCTTGGCAATTGCCCGCTGAGCTGCGTGATTCCTACCTGGTCACCTGCTTGATTGTGCCAGTTGAGCAGCATGATTCGTCACTGCTCAGCTCCATGCTTATAGCCTGCTGATTGCCTGGTTCGTGTCTGCTCATCTCTTTGAGTATTGCCTCCTGAGGTCCCTGTTCGGGTGCAACCTGCCAGGGAACAGCACAGCTGATCCAGGGTATTCGAAGGAGAGATGGCCTAGGCGACTATTTATATGCTCATCAGAGATATCAAGAATAATAGTATGAGGATAGCTCAGTAGGAAAATTCGGTGGAGAAAAGAGACTGAGTAGCTTGGTTTACGGGGGAGACCAATAAATCTTCAAGACAAGAAGTTTGAACCACCTACGTAGGCCGCAGGCGCCCTCTTGAAGAGCGGAAGGTGCCTCATCCTAGACACCTTCTCGAGTGGGTCTTAGCAGCCCAGGCATAATTAGGAAGAGTGGTGGGTTAGCACTCCAGATGGAGACTCGGCTGGAAGTTACAGGGAAGAATGACAAGGAACTTTATGAATTGGAGCTGTAAGTTAACTCTTTGACAGAGAGAGCGAGATGGTGGTGGGGGACAGCCCCCAGTGAAATCAGAGGTGAGAGCACAAAGCAATAAAGTAGGCAGACTCTGGTTATTTTGCGGGGGAGATGCTCGAGAATATCCGGGTGGACTCCTGAGGCTCGGTGCCGCATTTGCGTATGCCGAGCCTCCTTTCTCATGACCTTTGTCCAGAGTGGAATGCCTCACCGGCTCCGGGCACATGGTCAGTGCATGCTCAGTCACGATATCAGTGCATGATCAGCCACGTGATCACTGAGTGCACAGTCACGTGATCAGCGCCTCTCAGTCCCGTGATCACCGTATGATAAACAGGTGATCAGTGAACGATCAGCCACGTGATCACTGCATGCGCAGTCAGGTGGTCAGTTCCTGATCAGCCACGGGATCAGTGCGTGCACAGTCCCATGATCAGCGCCTGTCAGTCACTGATCACTGCCTGATAAACACGTGATCAGTGCATGATGAGCCACGTGATCAGTGCCCGATCAGCCACGTCATCAGTGCATGCGCAGTCACCTGATCAGTGCATGCTCAGTCACGTGATCTGTACTTGACCAGCCATGTGATCAGTGCCTGCAGAGTCACGTGATCAGGGCCTGCTGAGCTGCGTGATTCCTGTCGGCTCATCTGCTTGGCAATTGCCCGCTGAGCTGCGTGATTTCTGCCTGGTCACCTGCTTGATTATTGCCAGTTGAGCAGCATGATTCGTCACTGCTCAGCTCCATGCTTATAGCCTGCTGATTGCCTGGTTCGTGTCTGCTCAGCTCTTTGAGTATTGCCTCCTGAGGTCCCTGTTCCTGCATCTCCTGCCGGGGACAATCCCCAGCTGATCCAGGGTATTCCAAGTAGAGATGGCCTAGGCGACTATTTATATGCTCATCAGAGATATCAAGAATAATAGTATGAGGATAGCTCAGTAGGAAAATTCGGTGGAGAAAAGAGACTGAGTAGCTTGGTTTGCGCGGGAGACCAATAAAACTTCAAGACAAGAAGTTTGCACCACTTACGTAGGCCGCAGGCGCCCTCTCGAAGAGCGGAAGGTGCTTCACCCTAGACACCTTCTCGAGTGGGTCTTAGCAGCCCAGGCATAATTAGGAAGCGTGGTGGGTTGCTTGCTCCAGATGGAGACTCGGCTGGAAGTTACAGGGAAGAATGACAAGGAACTTTATGAATTGGAGCTGTAAGTTAACTCTTTGACAGAGAGAGCGAGATGGTGGTGGGGGACAGCCCCCAGTGAAATCAGAGGTGAGAGCACAAAGCAATAAAGTAGGCAGACTCTGGTTATTTAGCGGGGGAGATGCTCGAGAATATCCGGGTGGACTCCTGAGGCTCGGTCCCGCATTTGCGTATGCCGAGCCTCCTTCCTCATGACCTTTGTCCAGAGTGGAATGCCTCACCGGCTCCGGGCACATGGTCAGTGCATGCTCAGTCACGATATCAGTGCATGATCAGCCACGTGATCACTGACTGCACAGTCCCGTGATCACCGTATGATAAACAGGTGATCAGTGAACGATCAGCCACGTGATCACTGCATGCGCAGTCAGGTGGTCAGTTCCTGATCAACCACGGGATCAGTGCGTGCACAGTCCCATGATCAGCGCCTGTCAGTCACTGATCACTGCCTGATAAACACGTGATCAGTGCATGATGAGCCACGTGATCAGTGCCCGATCAGCCACGTCATCAGTGCATGATAGCCACGTGATGAGTGCATGCGCAGTCACCTGATCAGTGCATGCTCAGTCACGTGATCTGGACTTGACCAGCCACGTTATCAGTGCCTGCAGAGTCACGTGATCAGGGCCTGCTGAGCTGCGTGATTCCTGTCGGCTCATCTGCTTGGCACTTGCCAACTGAGCTGGGTGATTCCTGCCTGGTCACCTGCTTGATTGTGCCAGTTGAGCAGCATGATTCGTCACTGCTCAGCTCCATGCTTATAGCCTGCTGATTGCCTGGTTCGTGTCTGCTCAGCTCTTTGAGTATTGCCTCCTGAGGTCCCTGTTCGGGCGCCACCTGCCGGGGACCAGCCCCAGCTGATCCAGGGTATTCGAAGGAGAGATGGCCTAGGCGACTATTTATATGCTCATCAGAGATATCAAGAATAATAGTATGAGGATAGCTCAGTAGGAAAATTCGGTGGAGAAAAGAGACTGAGTAGCTTGGTTTACGCGGGAGACCAATAAAACTTCAAGACAAGAAGTTTGCACCACTTACGTAGGCCGCAGGCGCCCTCTCGAAGAGCGGAAGGTGCCTCACCCTAGACACCTTCTCGAGTGGGTCTTAGCAGCCCAGGCATAATTAGGAAGCGTGGTGGGTTAGCGCTCCAGATGGAGACTCGGCTGGAAGTTACAGGGAAGAATGACAAGGAACTTTATGAATTGGAGCTGTAAGTTAACTCTTTGACAGAGAGAGCGAGATGGTGGTGGGGGACAGCCCCCAGTGAAATCAGAGGTGAGACCACAAAGCAATAAAGTAGGCAGACTCTGGTTATTTTGCGGGGGAGATGCTCGAGAATATCCGGGTGGACTCCTGAGGCTCGGTCCCGCATTTGCGTATGCCGAGCCTCCTTCCTCATGACCTTTGTCCAGAGTGGAATGCCTCACCTGCTCCGGGCACATGGTCAGTGCATGCTCAGTCACGATATCAGTGCATGATCAGCCACTTGATCACTGACTGCACAGTCACGTGATCAGCGCCTCTCTGTCCCGTGATCACCGTATGATAAACAGGTGATCAGTGAACGATCAGCCACGTGATCACTGCATGCGCAGTCAGGTGGTCAGTTCCTGATCAACCACGGGATCAGTGCGTGCACAGTCCCATGATCAGCGCCTGTCAGTCACTGATCACTGCCTGATAAACACGTGATCAGTGCATGATGAGCCACGTGATCAGTGCCCAATCAGCCACGTCATCAGTGCATGATAGCCACTTGATCAGTGCATGCTCAGTCACGTGATCTGTACTTGATCAGCCACGTGATCAGTGCCTGCATAGTCACGTGATCAGGGCCTGCTGAGCTGCGTGATTCCTGTCGGCTCATCTACTTGGCAATTGCCCCTGAGCTGCGTGATTTCTGCCTGGTCACCTGCTTGATTGTGCCAGTTGAGCAGCATGATTCGTCACTGCTCAGCTCCATGCTTATAGCCTGCTGATTGCCTGGTTCGTGTCTGCTCAGCTCTTTGAGTATTGCCACCTGAGGTCCCTGTTCGGGCACTACATGCCGGGGACCAGCCCCAGCTGATCCAGGGTATTCCAAGGAGAGATGGCCTAGGCGACTATTTATATGCTCATCAGAGATATCAAGAATAATAGTATGAGGATAGCTCAGTAGGAAAATTCGGTGGAGAAAAGAGACTGAGTAGCTTGGTTTACGGGGGAGACCAATAAAACTTCAAGACAAGAAGTTTGCATCACTTACGTAGGCCGCAGGTGCACTCTCGAAGGCGGAAGGTGCCTCACCCTAGACACCTTCTCGAGTGGGTCTTAGCAGCCCAGGCATAATTAGGAAGCGTGGTGGGTTAGCGGTCCAGATGGAGACTCGGCTGGAAGTTACAGGGAAGAATGACAAGGAACTTTATGAATTGGAGCTGTAAGTTAACTCTTTGACAGAGAGAGCGAGATGGTGGTGGGGGACAGACCCCAGTGAAATCAGAGTTGAGAGCACAAAGCAATAAAGTAGGCAGACTCTGGTTATTTTGCGGGGGAGATGCTCGAGAATATCCGGGTGGACTCCTGAGGCTCGGTCCCGCATTTGCGTATGCCGAGCCTCCTTCCTCATGACCTTTGTCCAGAGTGGAATGCCTCACCTGCTCCGGGCACATGGTCAGTGCATGCTCAGTCACGATATCAGTGCATGATCAGCCACGTGATCACTGACTGCACAGTCACGTGATCAGCGCCTCTCAGTCCCGTGATCACCGTATGATAAACAGGTGATCAGTGGACGATCAGCCACGTAATCACTGCATGCGCAGTCAGGTGGTCAGTTCCTTATCAGCCAAGGGATCAGTGCGTGCACAGTCCCATGATCAGCGCCTGTCAGTCACTGATCACTGCCTGATAAACACGTGATCAGTGCATGATGAGCCACGTGATCAGTGCCCAATCAGCCACGTCATCAGTGCATGATAGCCACTTGATCAGGGCATGCTCAGTCACGTGATCTGTACTTGATCAGCCACGTGATCAGTGCCTGCAGAGTCACGTGATCAGGGCCTGCTGAGCTGCGTGATTCCTGTCGGCTCATCTGCTTGGCAATTGCCAGCTGAGCTGCGTGATTCCTGCCTGGTCACCTGCTTGATTATTGCCAGTTGAGCAGCATGATTCGTCACTGCTCAGCTCCATGCTTATAGCCTGCTGATTGCCTGGTTCGTATCTGCTCAGCTCTTTGAGTATTGCTTCCTGAGGTCCCTGTTCGTGGGCCTCCTGCCGGGGACCAGCCCCAGCTGATCCAGGGTATTCCAAGGAGAGATGGCCTAGGCGACTATTTATATGCTCATCAGAGATATCAAGAATAATAGTATGAGGATAGCTCAGTAGGAAAATTCGGTGGAGAAAAGAGACTGAGTAGCTTGGTTTACGGGGGAGACCAATAAAACTTCAAGACAAGAAGTTTGCATCACTTACGTAGGCCGCAGGTGCACTCTCGAAGGCGGAAGGTGCCTCACCCTAGACACCTTCTCGAGTGGGTCTTAGCAGCCCAGGCATAATTAGGAAGCGTGGTGGGTTAGCGGTCCAGATGGAGACTCGGCTGGAAGTTACAGGGAAGAATGACAAGGAACTTTATGAATTGGAGCTGTAAGTTAACTCTTTGACAGAGAGAGCGAGATGGTGGTGGGGGACAGACCCCAGTGAAATCAGAGTTGAGAGCACAAAGCAATAAAGTAGGCAGACTCTGGTTATTTTGCGGGGGAGATGCTCGAGAATATCCGGGTGGACTCCTGAGGCTCGGTCCCGCATTTGCGTATGCCGAGCCTCCTTCCTCATGACCTTTGTCCAGAGTGGAATGCCTCACCGGCCCGGGCACATGGTCAGTGCATGCTCAGTCAGGATATCAGTGCATGATCAGCCACGTGATCACTGACTGCACAGTCACGTGATCAGCGCCTCTCAGTCACGTGATCACCGTATGATAAACAGGTGATCAGTGAGCGATCAGCCACGTGATCACTACATGCGCAGTCAGGTGGTCAGTTCTTTATCAGCCAAGGGATCAGTGCGTGCACAGTCCCATGATCAGCGCCTGTCAGTCACTGATCACTGCCTGATAAACACGTGATCAGTGCATGATGAGCCACGTGATCAGTGCCCGATCAGCCACGTCATCAGTGCATGATAGCCACGTGATTAGTGCATGCTCAGTCACGTGATCTGTACTTGATCAGCCACGTGATCAGTGCTTGCAGAGTCACGTGATCAGGGCCTGCTGAGCTGCGTGATTCCTGTCGGCTCATCTGCTTGGCAATTGCCAGCTGAGCTGCGTGATTCCTGTCGGCTCATCTGCTTGACAATTGCCAGCTGAGCTGAGTGATTCCTGCCTGGTCACCTGCTTGATTATTGCCAGGTGAGCAGCATGATTCGTCACTGCTGAGCTCCATGCTTATTGCCTGCTGATTGCGTGGTTCGGTCTGCTGAGCTCTTGAGTATTGCCTCCTGAGGTCCCTGTTCGGCGCCTCCTGCCCGGGACCAGCCCCAGCTGATCCAGGGTATTCAAAGGAGAGATGGCCAAGGCGACTATTTATATGCTCATCAGAGATATCAAGAATCATAGTACGAGGACAGCTCAATAGGAAAATTCGGTGGAGCAAAGAGACTGAGTAGCTTGGTTTGGGCGGAGACCAATAAAACATCTAGACAAGAAGTTTGCACCACTTACGTAGGGGGGGAGAAGGCGCCCTCTCGAATAGCGGAAGGTGCCTCACCCTAGACACCTTCTCGAGTGGGTCTTAGCAGCCCAGGCATAATTAGTAAGCCTGGGGTTACCCGTTCCAGATGGAGACTCGGCTGGAAATTACAGGGAAGAATGACAAGGAACTTTATGAATTGGAGCTGTAAGTTAACTCTTTGACAGAGAGAGCGAGATGGTTGTGGGGACAGCCCCAGTGAAATCAGAGGTGAGAGCACAAAGCACTAAAGTAGGCAGACTCTGGTTTTATTGGGGAGATGCTCGAGAATATCCGGGTGAACTCCTGAGGCTGGATCCTGCATTTGCGTATGCCGGGCCTCCTTCCTCATGACCTTTGTCCAGAGTGGAATGCGTCACAGGCTCTGGGGACATGATCAGTGCAGGCTCAATCACGATATCAGTGCATGATCAGCCACGTGATCACTGACTGCACAGTCACGAGATCAGTGCCTCTCAGTCACGTGATCACCGTATGATAAACACGTGATCAGTGAGCGATCAGCCACGTGATCACTGCATGGGCAGTCAGGTGGTCAGTTCCTGATCAGCCACGTGATCAGTGTGTGCACAGTCCCATGATCAGCGCCTGTCAGTCACTGATCACTGCCTGATAAACACGTGATCAGTGCATGATGAGCCACGTGATCAGTGCCCGATCAGCCACGTGTTCAGTGCATGCGAAGTCACGTGATCAGTGCATGATAGCCACGTGATCAGTGCATGCTCAGTCACGTGATCTGTACTTGATTAGCCACGGGATTAGTGCATGGAGAGTCACGTGATCAGGGCCTGCTGATCTGCGTGATTCCTGCTGGCTCGACTGCATGACAATTGCCAGCTGAGCTGCGTGATCCCTGTCCGCTCATCTGCTTGACAATTGCCAGCTGAGCTGCGTGATTCCTGCCTGGTCACCTGCTTGATTTTTGCCAGGTGAGCAGCATGATTCGTCACTGCGGAGCTCTATGCTTATTGCCTGCTGATTGCGTGGTTCGGGTCTGCTCAGCTCTTTGAGTATTGCCCCTGAGTTCCCTATTCGGGCGCCACCTGCCGGGACCAGCCCCAGCTGATCCAGGGTATTTGACGGAGAGATGGCCAAGGCGACTATTTATATGCTCATCAGAGATATCAAAAAAATAGTATGAGAATAGCTCAGTAGGAAAATTCGGTGGAGAAAGGAGACTGATTAGCTTGGTTTAGGCGGGAGACCAATAAAATTTCAAGACAAGAAGTTTGCACCATTTCCGTAGGCGCAGGCGCCTCTCGAAGAGCGGAAGGTGCCTCACCTAGACACCTTCTCGAGTGGGTCTTAGCAGCCCAGGCATAATTAGCAAGCGTGGTGGGTTAGCGGTCCAGATGGAGACTCGGCTGGAAGTTACAGGGAAGAATGACAAGGAACTTTATGAATTGGAGCTGTAAGTTAACTCTTTGACAGAGAGAGCGAGATGGTGGTGGGGACAGCCCCAGTGAAATCAAAGGTGAGAGCACAAAGCAATAAAGTAGGCAGACTCTGGTTTTTTTGGCGGAGTTGCTCGAGAATATCCGGTGGACTCCTAAGGCTCGATCCCGCATTTGCGTATGCGGGTCATCTTCCTCATGACCTTTGTCCAGAGTGGAATGCCTCACTGGCTCCCGGCACATGATCAGTGCATACTCAGTCACGATATCAGTGCATGATGAGCCACGTGATCACTGACTGCACAGTCACGTGATCAGCGCCTCTCGGTCACGTGATCACCGTATGATAAACACGTGACCAGTGAACCGTCAGCCACGTGATCACTGCATGCGCAGTCAGGTGGTCAGTTCTTATCAGCCACGTGATCAGCGCCTCTCAGTCACGGGATCAGCGTATGATAAACACGTGATCAGTGAACGGTCAGCCACGTGATCACTGCATGCACAGTCAGGTGGTCAGTTCCTGATCAGCCACGGGATCAGTGTGTGCACAGTCCCCATGATCAGCGCCTGTCAGTCACTGATCACTGCCTGATAAACACGTGATCAGTGCATGATGAGCCAAGTGATCAGTGCCCGATCAGATACGTCATCAGTGCATGCGCAGTCACATGATCAGTTCATGATAGCCAGGTGATCAGTGCATGCTCAGTCACGTGATCTGTACTTGATCAGCCACGGGATCAGTGCCTGCAGAGTCACGTATTCAGGGCCTGCTGAGCTGCGTGATTCCTGCCGACTCGTCTGCATGACAATTGCCAGCTGAGCTGCGTGATTCCTGTCGGCTCATCTGCTTGACAATTACCAGCTGAGCTTCGTGATTCCTGCCTGGTCACCTGCTAGATTATTGCCAGGTGAGCAGCATGATTCATCACTGCTGAGCTCCATGCTTATTGCCTGCTGATTGGGTGGTTCGTGTCTGCTAAGCTCTTTGAGTATTGCCTCCTGAGGTCCCTGTTCGGGAGCCACCTGCCAGGGTCCAGCCCCACTGATCCAGGGTATTCCAAGGAGAGATGGCCTAGGCGAATATTTATATGCTCATCAGAGATATCAAGAATAATAGTATGAGGATAGCTCAATAGGAAAATTCGTTGGAGCAAAGAGACTGAGTAGCTTGCTTTAGGCCAGAGACTAATAAAACTTCTAGACAAGAAGTTTGCACCATTTACGTAGGCAGAAGGCGCCCTCTCGAATAGCGGAAGGTGCCTCACCCTAGACACCTTCTCCAGTGGGTCTTAGCAGCCCAGGCATAATTAGTAAGCCTCGGGGTTCCCGGTCCAGATGGAGACTCGGCTGGAAATTACAGGGAAGAATGACAAGGAACTTTATGAATTGGAGCTGTAAGTTAACACTTTGACAGTGAGAGCGAGATGGTGGTGGGGACAGCCCCAGTGAAATCAGAGGTGAGAGCACAAAGCACTAAATTAGGCAGACTCCTGTTTTTTGGGGGAGATGCACGAGAATATCCAGGTGGACTCCTGAGGCTCGATCCTGCATTTGCGTATGCCGGGCCTCCTTCCTCATGACCTTTGTCCAGAGTGGAATGCGTCTCAGGCTCTGGGGACATGATCAGTGCATGCTCAGTCACGATATCAGTGCATGATCAGCCACATGATCACTGACTGCACAGTCACGAGATCAGTGCCTCTCAGTCACGTGATCACCGTATGATAAACAGGTGATCAGTGAAAGATCAGCCACGTGATCACTGCATGCGCAGTCAGGTGGTCAGTTCCTGATCAGCCACGTGATCAGTGTGTGCACAGTCCCATGATCAGCGCCTGTCAGTCACTGATCACTGCCTGATAAACACGTGATCAGTGCATGATGAGCCACGAGATCAGTGCCCGATCAGCCTCGTAATCAGTGCATGCGCAGTCACGTGATCAGTGCATGATAGCCACGTGATCAGTGCATGCTCAGTCACGTGATCTGTACTTGATCAGCCACGGGATTAGTGCATGCAGAGTCACGTGATCAGGGCCTGCTGATCTCCGTGATTCCTGCTGGCTCGTCTGCATGACAATTGCCAGCTGAGCTGCGTGATCCCTGTCCGCTCATCTGCTTGACAATTGCCAGCTGAGCTGCGTGATTCCTGCCTGGTCACCTGCTTGATTATTGCCAGGTGAGCAGCATGATTCGTCACCGCGGAACTCCATGCTTATTGCCTGCTGATTGCGTGGTTCCGGTCTGCTCAGCTCTTTGAGTATTGCCCCTGAGGTCCCTATTCGGGCACCACCTGCCGGGACCAGCCCCAGCTGATCTAGGGTATTCGATGGAGAGATGGCCAAGGCGACTATTTATATGCTCATCAGAGATATCAAAAATAATAGTATGAGGAGAGCTCAGTAGGAAAATTCGGTGGAGAAAGGAGACTGAGTAGCTTGGTTTAGGCGGGAGACCAATAAAATTTCAAGACAAGAAGTTTGCACCATTTCCGTAGGCGCAGGCGCCTCTCGAAGAGCGGAAGGTGCCTCACCCTAGACACCTTCTCGAGTGGGTCTTAGCAGCCCAGGCATAATTAGCAAGCGTGGTGGGTTCCTCGCTCCAGATGGAGACTCGGCTGGAATTTACAGGGAAGAATGACAAGGAACTTTCTGAATTGGAGCTGTAAGTTAACTCTTTGACAGAGAGCGAGATGGTGGTGGGGACAGCCCCAGTGAAATCAGAGGTGAGAGCACAAAGCAATAAAGTAGGCAGACTCTGGTTTTTTTGGCGGAGATGCTCGAGAATATCCGGGTGGACTCCTGAGGCTCGATCCCGCATTTACGTATGCTGGGCCACCTTCCTCATGACCTTTGTCCAGAGTGGAATGCCTCACCGGCTCCTGGCACATGATCAGTGCATGCTCAGTCACGATATCAGTGCATGATCAGCCACGTGATCACTGACTGCACAGTCACGTGATCATCGCCTCTCGTCACGTGATCACCGTATGATAAACACGTGACCAGTGAACGGTCAGCCACGTGATCACTGCATGCGCAGTCAGGTGGTCAGTTCCTGATCAGCCACGTGATCACTGCGTGCACAGTCCCATGATCAGCGCCTGTCAGTCACTGATCACTGCCTGATAAACACGTGATCAGTGCATGATGAGCCACGTGATCAGTGGTCGATCAGCCACGTCATCAGTGCATGGGAAGTCACGTGATCAGTGCATGATAGCCACGTGATCAGTGCATGCTCAGTCACGTGATCTGTACTTGATCAGCCACGGATCAGTCCATGCTGAGTCACGTGATCAGGGCCTGCTGATCTGCGTGATTCCTGTCGGCTCATCTGCTTGACAATTGGCAGCTGAGCTGCGTGATTCCTGCCTGGTCACCTGCTTGATTATTGCCAGGTGAGCAGCATGATTTGTCACTGGGGAGCTCCATGCTTATTGCCTGCTAATTGCGTGGTTCGGGTCTGCTCAGCTCTTTGAGTATTGCCCCCGCGGCACCTGTTCGGGCGCCACCTGCCGGGACCAGCCCCAGCTGATCCAGGGTATTCGACGGAGAGATGGCCAAGGCGATTATTTATATGCTCATCAGAGATATCAAGAATAATAGTATGAGGATAGCTCAGTAGGAAAATTCGGTGGAGAAAGGAGACTGAGTAGCTTGATTTAGGCGGGAGACCAATAAAACTTCAAGACAAGAAGTTTGCACCATTTCCGTAGGCCGCAGGCGCCCTCTCGAATAGCGGAAGGTGCCTCACCCTAGACACCTTCTCAAGTGGGTCTTAGCAGCCCAGTCATAATTAGTAAGCGTGGTGGGTTCTGCGCCCAGATGGAGACTCGGCTGGAAGTTACAGGGAAGAATGACAAGGAACTTTATGAATTGAGCTGTAAGTTAACTCTTTGACAGAGAGAGCGAGATAGTGGTGGGGACATCCCCAGTGAAATCAGAGGTGAGAGCACAAAGCAATAAAGTAGGCAGACTCTCGTTTTTTTGGGGGAGATGCTCGAGAATATCCGGGTGGACTCCTGAGGCTCGATCCCATATTTGCGTATGCCGGGCCTCCTTCCTCATGACCTTTGTCCAGAGTGGAATGCCTCACGGCCCCCGGCACATGATCAGTGCATGCTCAGTCACGATATCAGTGCATGATCAGCCACGTGATCACTGACTGCACAGTCACGTGATCATCGCCTCTCAGTCACCTGATCACCCGTATGATAAACACGTGATCAGTGAAGATCAGCCACGTGATCACTGCATGCGAAGTCAGGTGGTCAGTTCCTGATCAGCCACGTGATCAGTGCGTGCACAGTCCCATGATCAGCGCCTGTCAGTCACTGATCACTGCCTGATACACACGTGATCAGTGCATGATGAGCCATGGGATCAGTGCCCGATCAGCCATGTCATCAGTACATGCCCAGTCACGTGATCAGTGCATGATAGCCACGTGATCAGTGCATGCTCAGTCACGTGATCTGTACCTGATCAGCCACGGGATCAGTGCCTGCAGAGTCACGTGATCAGGGCCTGCTGAGCTGCGTGATTCCTCGCGCTCGTCTGCATGACAATTGCCAGCTGAGCTGCCTGATTCCTGCCTGGTCAACTGCTTGATTATTGCCAGGTGAGTAGCATGATTCGTCACTGCTGAGCTCCATGCTTATTGCCTCCTGATTGCGTGGTTCGGGTCTGCTCAGCTCTTTGAGTATTGCCTCCTGAGGTCCCTGTTCGGGCGCCACCTGCCGGGACCAGCCGCAGCTGATCCAGGGTATTCAAAGGAGAGATGGCCTAGGCGACTATTTATATGCTCATCAGAGATATCAAGAATAATAGTACGAGGATAGCTCAGTAGGAAAATTCGGTGGAGAAAAGAGACTGAGTAGCTTGGTTTAGGCGGATACCAATAAAACTTCAAGACAAGAAGTTTGCACCACTTACGTAGGCATGCAGGCGCCCTCGAAGAGCGGAAGGTGCCTCACCCTAGACACCTTCTCGAGTGGGTCTTTTGAAGCCCAGGCATAATTAGGAGCGTGGTGGGTTCCGAGCTCCAGATGGTGACTCGGCTGGAAGTTACAGGGAAGAATGACAAGGAACTTTATGAATTGAGCTGTAAGTTAACTCTTTGACAGAGAGAGCGAGATGGTGTTGGGGACAGCCCCAGTGAAATCAGAGGTGAGAGCACAAAGCAATAAAGTAGGCAGACTCTGGTTTTTTTGGGGGAGATGCTCGAGAATATCCAGGTGGACTCCTGAGGCTCGATCCCATATTTGCGTATGCGGGCCTCCTTCCTCATGACCTTTGTCCAGAGTGGAATGCCTCACCGGCTCCCGGCACATGATCAGTGCATGCTCAGTCACGATATCAGTGCATGATCAGCCACGTGATCACTGACTGCACAGTCACTTGATCAGCGCTTCTTAGTCACGTGATCACCGTATGATAAACACGTGGTCAGTGAGCGATCAGCCACGTGATCACTGCATGCGAAGTCAGGTGGTCAGTTCCTGATCAGCCACGTGATCACTGACTGCATGGTCACGTGATCAGCGCCTCTCAGTCACGTGATCACCGCATGATAAACACGTGGTCAGTTCCTGATCAGCCACGTGATCATTGCGTGCACAGTCACATGATCAGCGCCTGTCAGTCACTGATCACTGCATGAGAAACACGTGATCAGTGCATGACGAGCACGTGATCAGTGCCTGATCATCCACGTCGTGAATGCATGCGCAGTCACGTGATCAGTGCATGATAGCCACGTGATCAGTGCATGCTCAGTCACGTGATCTGTACTTGAGCAGCCACGTGACCAGTGCATGATAGCCACTTCACCAGTACATGAGTAATCAGTGCATGATCAGTCACGTGATCAGTGCATGATCAGCCATTTTTGAGTGCATGATCAGTCACTTTATCATTGTATGATGATCCACGTGATTAGTGCATTCACAGTCAAGTGATCAGTGAATGATAGCCATGTGATCAGGGCATGATCAAGCACGTGATCAGTGTATGATCAGCCACGTGAACAGTGCGTGCTCAGTCACATGATCAGGACCTACTGATCTGCATTTTTCCTGTCTGCTCAGCTCCTTGATAACTGCCAGCTGAGCTGCGTGATTCCCAGCTGATCATTTGCTTGATAATTGCCAGCTGAGTTGCTTGATTCCTGCCTGCTCAGCTGCTTGATTGTGCCAGCTGAGCTGCTTGATTCCTGCCTGCTCATCTGCTTGACTTTTGCCAGCTGAGCCGTGTGATTCCTGCCTGCTCAGCTGCTTGATTATTGCCAGCTGAGTGCGTGATTCCTGCCTGCTCAACTGCTTGACTTTTGCCAGCTGAGCCGTGTGATTCCTGCCTGCTCACCTGCTTGATTATTGCCAGCTGAGCAGCATGATTCATCACAGCTGATGTCCATGATTATTGCCTGCTGATTGCGTGATTTCTGCCTGCTCAGCTCTTTGATTATTGCCTCCTGAGGCACATCATCAGTGCATGATAGCCACGTGATCAGAGCATGATAGCCAAGTGATCAATGCTTGATAGCTATGTGATCGGGTGCATGCTCAGTCACGTGATCAGTGTATGATCAGCCACGTGAACAGTGCCTGCTGAGTCACGTGACCAGGGCCTACTGAGGTGCATGATTCCTGCCTATTCAGCTGCTTGATGATTGCCAGCTGAGCAGCATGATTCATGACAGCTGAGGTCCATGATTATTGCCTGCTGATTGCGTGATTCGTGCCTGTTCAGCTCTTTGGTTATTGCCTCCTGAGGCACATCATCAGTGCATGATAGCCACGTGATCACTTCTTGATCAGTCACATGATCAGCACCATTCAGACACGAGATCACTGCATGCTAAGTCACATGATCAGTTCATGATCTGCCATGTGATTAGTGGATGATCACCACGTGATAAGTGCATGATCATCCACGTGATTATTGCATGCACAATCAAGTGATCACTGCATGATAGCCACGTGATCTGTTCATGATCAGTCACGTGATCAGTGTATGATCAGCCACGTGACCAGTGCATGATAGCCACTTCACCAGTACATGATTAATCAGTGCATGATAGCCACGTGATCTGTTCATGATCAGTCTCATGAGCAGTGTATGATCAGCCACGTGATCAGTGCAATATCAACCACGTGATCAGTGCATGCACAGTCACGTGATCAGTGTATGATCAGCCCGTGATCAGTGCATGATCATCCACGTGATCAGTGCAATATCAACCACGTGATCAGTGCATGCACAGTCACGTGATCAGTGTATGATCAGCCGTGATCAGTGCATGATCAGCCACGTGATCAGTGCATTATCAGTCATGTGAAGAGTGCATGATCAGTCACGTGATCAGTGTATGATACCCAGGTTATCAGTGCATGATCAGCCACGTGATCAGTGCATGATCAGCCACGTGATCAATGCATGATCAGCCACGTGATCAGTGCATGATCAGTCACGTGATCAGTGTATGATCAACCACGTGATCAGTGAATGTTCGCCACCAGATCAGTGCATGATCAGTCACGTGATCAGTGCATGATCTGTCACGTGATCAGTGTATGATAGTCAGGTTATCAGTGCATGATCAGCCACGTGATCAGTTCATGCACAGTCACGTGATCAGTGCATGATAGCTACGTGATCAGTGCATGAGCAGCCACGTGATCAGTGCTAGATCGCCACGTGATCAGTGCATGATCAGTTACGTGATCAGTGTATGATTAGCCACGTGATCAGTGAATGATAGCCACCTGATCAGTGCATGATCAGCCACGTGATGATTGCATGATACGCAACGTGATTAGTGCATGATCAGCCACGTGATCAGTGTATGATCAGCCACGTGATCAGTGCATGATCAGTCACGTGATCAGTGCATGCACAGTCACGTGATCAGTGTATGATCAGCCGTGATCTGTGCATGATCAGTCACGTGTTCAGTGTATGATCAGCCACGTGACCAGTGCATGATCAGCCACGTGATCAGTACATGATGATTAATCAGTGCATGATCAGTCACGTGATCAGTGCATGATCAGTCACGTGATCAGGGCCTGACTGAGCTGCGTTTTTCCTGTCTGCATGATCAGCCACTTGATAACTGCATGATGAGCTGCGTGATCTAAGTGCCTTTGCTTGATAATTGCCAGCAGTGAGTTGATGATTCCTGCCTGCTCATCTGCATGATAATTGCCAGCTGATCAGCATATGACCAGCATGCTGATCTGCATGATCAGTCAGCGTATTTGCCAGCTGAGCACGTGATGATTCATGCCTGCTCAGCTGATCAGTGCATGCCAGCTGAGCTGCGTGATCAGTGCCTGCTCATCTGCTTGATCAGTGCCAGCTGAGCCATGTGATCAGTGCCTGCTCAGCTGCTTGATTATTGCCAGCTGAGCAGAGCACGTGATTCCTGCCTGCTCATCTGCTTGATCAGTGCCAGCTGAGCCGTGTGATTCCTGCCTGCTCACCTGCTTGATTATTGCCAGCTGAGCAGCATGATTCATCACAGCTGATGTCCATGATTAGTGCCTGCTGATTGCGTGATTTGTGCCTTCTCAGCTCTTTGATTATTGCATCCTGAGGCACATCATCAGTGCATGATAGCCACGTGATCAGTGCATGATCAGCCACGTGATCAATGCATGATAGCCACGTGATCAGTGCATGATCAGTCACGTGATCAGTGTATGATCAGCCACGTGATCAGTGCATGATCAGCCACGTGATCAATGCATGATAGCTACGTGATCAGTGCATGCTCAGTCATCAGTGAGCACGTGTGCATGATCAGCCACGTGATCAGTGCATGATCAGCCACGTGATCAGTGCCATGATCATTCACGTGATCAGTGCATGATCAGCCACGTGATCAGTGCATGATCAGCCACGTGATCAGTGCATGATCAGCCACGTGATCAGTGCATGATCAGTCACGTGATCAGTGAATGTGCAGTCACGTGATCAGTGCATGATCAGCCACGTGATCAGTGCATGATCAGCAACATGATCAGTGCATGATCAGCCACGTGATCAGTGCATGATAAGCCACGTGATCAGTGTATGATCAGCCACGTGATCAGTGCATGATCAGCCACGTGATCAGTGCATGATCAGCCACGTGATCAGTGCATGATCAGCCAGCGTGATTAGTGCATGATCAGCCAGGTGATCAGTGCATGATCAGCCCGTGATCAGTGCAATGATCAGCCACGTGATCAGTGCATGATCAGTCACGTGATCAGTGTATGATGAGCCACGTGATCAGTGCATGATCAGTCACGTGATCAGTGCATGATCAGTCACGTGATCAGTGTATGATCAGCCACGTGATCACTGCATGATCAGCCACGTGATCAGTGCATGATCAGCCAAGTGATCAGTGCATGATCAGCCACGTGATCAGTGCATGATCAGCCACGTGATCAGTGCATGATCAGGCACGTGATCAGGATCGTGATCAGTGCATGATCAGTCACGTGATCAGTGTATGATCAGCCACGTGATCAGTGCATGATCAGTCACGTGATCAGTGCATGAGCAGCCACGTGATCAGTGCATGATCAGTCACGTGATCAGTGTATGATCAGCCACGTGTTCAGTGCATGATCAGCCACGTGATCAGTGAATGATAGCCATGTGATCAGTGCATGATCAGTCACGTGATCAGTGCATGATCAGCCACGTGATCAGTGCATGATCAGCCACGTGATCAGTGCATGATCAGCCACGTGATCAGTGCATGATGCAGTCACGTGATCAGTGCATGATCAGCCACGTGATCAGTGCATGATCAGCCACGTGATCAGTGCATGATCAGTCACGTGATCTGTGCATGATCAGCCACGTGATCAGTGCATGATGCAGTCACGTGATCAGTGCATGATCAGCCACGTGATCAGTGCATGATAGATCACATGTTCATCAGTGCATGATCAGCCACGTGATCAGTGCATGATCAGCCACGTGATCAGTGCATGATCAGCCACGTGATCAGTGTATGATCAGCACGTGATCAGTGCATGATCATCCACGTGATCAGTGCAATGATCAACCACGTGATCAGTGCATGATCAGTCACGTGATCAGTGCATGATCAGCCACGTGATCAGTGCATGATCAGGCCGTGATCAGTGCATGATCAGGCACGTGATCAGTGCATGATCAGTCACGTGATCAGTGCATGATCAGCCACGTGATCAGTGCATGATCAGCCACGTGATCAGTGCATGATCAGCCACGTGATCAGTGCGTGATCAGTGCATGATTCAGCCACGTGATTCAGTGCATGATCAGCCACGTGATCAGTGCATGATCAGCCACGTGATCAGTGCATGATCACCCACGTGATCAGTGCATGATCAGCCACGTGATCAGTGCATGCACAGTCACGTGATCAGTGCATGATCAGCCACGTGATCAGTGCATGATCAGCCACGTGATCAGTGCATGATCAGCCACGTGATCAGTGCATGATCAGCCACGTGATCAGTGCATGATCAGCCACGTGATCAGTGCATGATCAGTCACGTGATCAGTGCATGATCAGCCACGTGATCAGTGCATGATCAATCACGTGATCAGTGCATGATCAGCCACGTGATCAGTGCATGATCATCCACGTGATCAGTGCATGATCAGTCACGTGATCAGTGCATTATAGCCAGGTGATCAGTGCATGATCAACCACTTTATCAGTGCATGATCAGCCACGTGATCAGTGCATGATCAGCCACGTGATCAGTGTATGATCATCCACGTGATCAGTGCATGCCCAGTCACGTGATCAGTGAATGATCAGCCATGTGATCAGTGCATGATCAGTCACGTGATCAGTGTATGATCAGCCACGTGAACAGTGCCTGCTCAGTCACGTGATCAGTGCATGACTGAGGTGCATGATTCCTGTCTGCTCAGCTGCTTGAAAATTGCCAGCTGAGCTGCGTGATTCCTGCCTGCTCATCTGCGTGACAGTGCATGAGCTTAGCCGTCTGATTCCTGCCTATTCAGCTGCTTGATGATTGCCAGCTGAGCAGCATGATTCAGTGACAGCTGAGGTCCATGATTATTGCCTGCTGATTGCGTGATTTGTGCCTGCTCAGCTCTTTGATTATTGCCTCTGAGGCACATCATCAGTGCATGATAGCCACGTGATCAGTTCATGATCAGTCACATGATCAGCACCATTCAGACACGTGATCAGTGCATGCTCAGTCACGTGATCAGTTCATGATCAGCCAGCGTGATTAGTGCATGATCAGCCACGTGATCAGTGCATGATCAGCCACGTGATCAGTGCATGATCAATCACGTGATCAGTGCATGATCAGCCACGTGATCAGTGCATGAGCTGTCATTTGATCACGTGATCAGTGCATGATCAGCCACGTGATCAGTGCATGATCAGCCACGTGATCAGTGCATGATCAGTCACGTGATCAGTGCATGATCAGTCACGTGATCAGTGTATGATCAGTCACGTGATCAGTGCATGATCAGTCACGTGATCAGTGCATGATCAGCCACGTGATCAGTGCATGATCAGCCACGTGATCAGTGCATGATCAGCCACGTGATCAGTGCATGATCAGTCACGTGATCAGTGCATGATCAGCCACGTGATCAGTGCATGATCATCACGTGATCAGTGCATGATGAGCGCGATCAGTGTTTTCCTGTCTGATCAGTGCATGATTGCCACGTGCCAGCATGATCAGTCACGTGATCAGTGCATGATAACTGCGTGATCAGTGCATGATCAGCCACGTGATCAGTGCATGATCAGCCTGCGTGATCAGTGCATGATCAGCCACGCGAGATCAGTGCATGATCACCTGCATGCTCATGCACGTGATGTCATTTGCGTGATCATGCATGATCAGTCACGTGATCAGTGCATGATCAGCCACGTGATCAGTGCCATGATCAGCCACGTGATCAGTGCATGATCATCCACGTGATCAGTGCATGATCAGCCACGTGATCAGTGCATGATCAGCCACGTGATCAGTGCATGATCAGTCACGTGATCAGTGCATGATCATCACAGATCAGTGCATGATCAGCCACGTGATCAGTGCATGATGATTGCGTGATCAGTGCATGATCAGCCACGTGATCAGTGCATGATCAGCCACGTGATCAGTGCATGATCAGCCACGTGATCAGTGCATGATCAATCACGTGATCAGTGCATGATCAGAGTGTGCACGTGATCAGTGCATGATCAGTCACGTGATCAGTGCATGATCAGCCAGGTGATCAGTGCATGATCAGCCACGTGATCAGTGCATGATCAGTCACGTGATCAGTGCATGATCAGCCACGTGATCAGTGCATGATCAGCCACGTGATCAGTGCATGATCAGTCACGTGATCAGTGCATGATCAGCCACGTGATCAGTGCATGATCAGTCACGTGATCAGTGCATGATCAGCCACGTGATCAGTGCATGATCAGCCACGTGATCAGTGCATGATCAGTCACGTGATCAGTGCATGATCAGTCACGTGATCAGTGCATGATAGCCACGTGATCAGTGCATGATCAGCCACGTGATCAGTGCATGATCAGCCACGTGATCAGTGCATGATCAGCCACGTGATCAGTGCATGATCAGCCACGTGATCAGTGCATGATCAGTCACGTGATCAGTGCATGATCAGCCACGTGATCAGTGCATGATCAGCCACGTGATCAGTGCATGATCAGTCACGTGATCAGTGCATGATCAGCCACGTGATCAGTGCATGATCATCACGTGATCAGTGCATGATCAGCCTCGCGTGATCAGTGCATGATCAGTCACGTGATCAGTGCATTGATCACGTGCATGCATCAGCCCCGTGATCAGTGCATGATCAGTCACGTGATCAGTGCATGATCAGCCACGTGATCAGTGCATGATCAGCCACGTGATCAGTGCATGATCAGCCACGTGATCAGTGCATGATCAGCCACGTGATCAGTGCATGATCAGCCACGTGATCAGTGCATGATCAGCCACGTGATCAGTGCATGATCAGCCACGTGATCAGTGAATGATCAGCCACGTGATCAGTGCATGATCAGCCACGTGATCAGTGCATGATCAGCCACGTGATCAGTGCATGATCAGCCACGTGATCAGTGCATGATCAGCCACGTGATCAGTGCGTGATCAGTCACGTGATCAGTGGCCTCACTGATCGCGTGATTCCTGTCTGCATCAGCTGTCTTGATGATCTGTGCATGAGCCACGTGATTCTCCCTGATCATCAGCCACGTGATCAGTGCATGCTCAGCCACGTGATCAGTGCCTGCTCATCTGCTTGATCAATTGCCATGCTCAGCCACGTGATGATGATGATACCTGATGATTGCCAGATGATTGCCTGCATGATCAGTCCACGTGATTCAGTGCCTGATCAGCCACGTGATTATTGCCTGATCAGCCACATGATCAGTGCATGATCAGCCACGTGATCAGTGCATGATCAGTCACGTGATCAGTGCCATTCAGTCACGTGATCAGTGCATGATCAGTCACGTGATCAGTGCATGATCAGTCACGTGATCAGTGCATGATCAGCCCGTGATCAGTGCCTGATCATTCCCGTGATCAGTGCATGCTCAGTCACGTGATCAGTGCATGATCAGCCACGTGATCAGTGCATGATCAGCCACGTGATCAGTGCATGATCAGTCACGTGATCAGTGCATGATAGCCACGTGATCAGTGCATGATCAGTCACGTGATCAGTGCATGATCAGTCACGTGATCAGTGCATGATCAGCCACGTGATCAGTGCATGATCAGTGCATGATCAGCCACGTGATCAGTGCATGATGATCTGTCACGTGATCAGTGCATGATCAGCCACGTGATCAGTGCATGATGCTGTGTGATCAGTGCATGATGCGTGATTCCCGCGTGATCAGTGCTTGATGATGCCAGCACGTGATCAGTGCATGCTCATCTGCGTGATCAGTGCATGCAGCCAGCGTGATCAGTGCATGATCAGCTGCGTGATCAGTGCATGATCAGCCACGTGATCAGTGCATGATCAGTCACGTGATCAGTGCATGATGAGCCACGTGATCGTGTGCATGATCAGCCACGTGATCAGTGCATGATCAGACACGTGATCAGTGCATGATCAGCCACGTGATCAGTGCATGATCAGCCACGTGATCAGTGCATGATCAGCCACGTGATCAGTGCATGATCAGCCACGTGATCAGTGCATGATCAGCCACGTGATCAGTGCATGATCAGTCACGTGATCAGTGCATGATCAGCCACGTGATCAGTGCATGATCATCCACGTGATCAGTGCATGATCAGTCACGTGATCACGTGATCACGTGATCAGTGATCAGCCACGTGATCAGTGCATGATCACGTGATCAGTGCATGATCATCCACGTGATCAGTGCATGATCAGTCACGTGATCAGTGCATGATCAGCCACGTGATCAGTGCATGATCAGCCACGTGATCAGTGCATGATCAGTCACGTGATCAGTGCATGATCAGCCACGTGATCAGTGCATGATCAGCCACGTGATCAGTGCATGATCAGTCACGTGATCAGTGCATGATCAGCCACGTGATCAGTGTGTGATGTGCGTGATCAGTGCATGATCAGCCACGTGATCAGTGCATGATCAGCCACGTGATCAGTGCATGATCAGTCACGTGATCAGTGCATGATCAGCCACGTGATCAGTGCATGATCAGCCACGTGATCAGTGCATGATAGCCACGTGATCAGTGCATGATCAGCCACGTGATCAGTGCATGATCAGCCACGTGATCAGTGCATGATCAGTCACGTGATCAGTGCATGATCAGCCACGTGATCAGTGCATGATGAGGCAGTTGATCAGTGCATGATCAGGCACGTGATCAGTGCATGATCTGTCAGGTGATCAGTATATGATCAGCCACGTGATCAGTGCATGATCAGCCACTTGATCAGTGCATGATGATCAGCAGTTGATCAGTGCATGATCAGGCACGTGATCAGTGCATTATCTGTCAGGTGATCAGTATATGATCAGCCACGTGATCAGGGCATGATAGCCACGTGATCAGTGCATGATGAGGCCGTGATCAGTGCATGATCAGTCACACGTGAACAGTGCCTGCTCAGTCACATGATCAGGGCCTGATGAGCTGTGTGATTCCTGTCTGTTCATCTGCTTGATTATTGCCAGCTGAGCTGTGTGATTTCGGCTGCTCATCTGCTGGATGATTGCCAGCTTAGCTGCATGATTCCTGCCTAATCACCTGCTTGATAAGTGCCAGCTGAGCTTCGTGATTCCTGCCTGCTCATGTGTTTCATAATTGCCAGCTGACCTGCGTGATTCCTGCCTACTCATCTGGTTGACAATTGCCAGGTGAGCTGCGTGATTCCTGCCTGCTCACCTGCTTCATAACTTCCAGCTGAGCTGCGTGATTCCTAACTGCTCATTTGCTTGATAATGCCCAGCTGAGTTGCTTGATTCCTGCCTGCTAATCTGCTTGATAATTGCCAGCTGAGCTGTGTATTACCTGCATGCTCATCTGCTTGATATTTGCCAGCTGAGCCGTGTGATTTCTACCTGCTCAGCCGCTTCATGGTTGCCAGCTGAGCTGCGTGATTCCTGCCTGCTCATCTGGTTGACTTTTGCCAGCTGAGCCGTGTGATTCCTGCCTGCTCAGCTGCTTGATTATTGCCAGCTGAGCTGCGTGATTCCTGCCTGCTCATCTGCTTGACTTTTGCTAGCTGAGCCGTGTGATTCCTGCGTACTCAGCTGCTTGATTATTGCCAGTTGAGCAGCATGATTCATCACAGCTGATGTCCATGATTATTGCCTGCTGATTCCCTGATTTGTGCCTGCTCAGCTCTTTGATTATTGCCTCGTGTGAGGCACATGATCAGTGCATGATAGCCACGTGATCAGTGCATGATAAATCACATGATCAGCCACATTCAGACACGTGATCACTGTATGCTCAGTCACGTGATCAGTTCCTGATCAGCCACGTGATCAGTGTATGATCAGCCACGTGATCAGTGCATGTGCAGTCACGCGATCAGGGCATGATAGCCACGTGATCAGTGCATGATAGCCACGTGATCAGTGCATGATCAGTCACGTTTCAGTGCATGAACTGTCACGTGTTCAGTGTATGGTCATCTTCGTGATCAGTGCATGGGCAATCTCGAGATCAGTGCATGATAGCGACGTGATCACTACATGATCAGTCACGTGATCAGTGCCAGATCAGCTACCTGATCAGTGCATGATAGCCAGGTGATCAGTGCTTGATCAGTCACGTGTTCAGTGTATGATCAGCCATGTGATCAGTGCATGATCAGTCACCTGAGCAGTGTATGATCAACCACGTGATCAATGCATGAGAGCCACCAGATCAGTGCATGCTCAGTCACGTGATCAGTGCACGATCTGTCATGTGTCCAGTGTATGATATCCACGTGATCAGTTTTTGCACAGTCATGTGATCAGTGCATGATAGCTAAGTGATCAGTGCCTGATCAGCCACGTCATCAGTGCAAGATCGCCCGTAATCAGTGCATGATTATTTCGGTGATAAATGTATGATAAGCCTCATGATCAGTGCATGATAGCCACGTGATCAGAGAATGATCAGTCACGTGATCATGGCATGCGCAGTCATGTGATCAGTGCATGATAGCTACTCGATCAGTGCATAATCAGTCACGTGAACAGTGCATGATCAGCCACGTGATCAGTGTACGATCAGCCACGTGATCCGTGCATGATCAGCCACGTGATCAGTGCATGATAGCCACCTGATCAGTGCATGATAAGCCACGTGATTAGTGCATGATAAGCCACGAGATCAGTGTATAATCAGCCACGTGATCAGTGCATGATCAGCCACGTGATCAGGGTATTATCTGCCACGTGATCAGTGCATGATCAGCCACGTGATCAGTGCATGCACAGTCACGTGATCAGTGTATGATCAGCCAAATGATCAGTGCATGATCAGGTATGTGATCAGTGCATGATCAGATACGTGATCAGTGTATGATCAGCCACGTGATCAGTGCATGATCCGCAACGTGATTAGTGCATGATCAGCCACGTGATCAATGTATGATCAGCCACGAGATCAGTGCATGATCAGCCACGTGATCAGTGTATGATAGCCAGTGTATCGGGAATGATCAGCCACTTTATCACTGCATGATCAGCCACGTGATCAGTGCATGAGCAGTCACGTGATCAGTGTAAGCTCAGCCGTGATCAGTGTATGATCAGCCACGTGATCAGTGCATGATCAGCACGCGTGATCAGTGCATGATCAGTCACGTGATCAGTGCATGATCAGCCACATGATCAGTGCATGTTCTGTCCGGTGATAAGTGCATGATCAGTAACGTGATCAGTGTATGATCAGCCACGTGATCAGTGCATGATAGCCACGTGATCAGTGCATGACCAGTCACGTGATCAGTTCATGATCAGCCACGTGGTCAGTGCATGATAGCCATGTGGTCAGTGCATGATAGCTATTTTATCAGTGCATGATCAGCCACGTAATCAGTGCATGATACCCACCTGACCAGTGCTGATCAGCAACGTGATTAGTGCATGATCAGGCACGTGATCAGTGCACGATCAGCCACGTGATCAGTGTATGATCAGCCACGTCATCAGTGCATGATCAGCCAAGTGATCAATGCAGGATAGCTCACGTGATCGGTGCATGCTCAGTCACATGAAAAGTGCATGATCAGCCACGTGATCAGTGCATGCACAGTTAAGTGATCAGTGTATGCTCTGCTTCGTGATCAGTGCATGATCACCCACGTGATCAGTGCATGATCAGGCACGTGATCAGTGCTTGATCAGTCATGTGATCAGTGTATGGTCAGCCCCGGGATCAGTGCATGAACAGGCACGTGAAGAGTCCATGATCAGTCACGTGATCAGTGTATGATAGCCAGGTTATCAGTGCATTATCAGCCACGTGATCAGTGCATGCACAGTCACGTGATCAGTGTATGATCAGCCACATGATCAGTGCATGATCAGCCGTGATCAGTGCATGATCAGCAACGTGATCAGTGCATGCACAGTCACGTGATCAGTGTATGATCAGCCATGTTATCAGTGCATGATCCACAACGTGATTAGTGCATGATCAGTCACGTGATCTGTGTATGATAGCCAGGTTATCAGTGCATGATCAGCCAAGTGATCAGTGCATGCACAGTCCAGTGGTGGTCACGTGATCAGTGTATGATCAGCTTCGTGATCAGTGCATGATCAGCCACCTGATCAGTGCAGGATGAGGCACGTGATCAATGCATGATCAGCAGCGTGATCAGTGCATGATCAGCCAAGTGATCAGTGCATGCACAGCCGTGGTCAGTGTATGATCAGCTTTGTGATCAGTGCATATTCAGCCACGTGATCAGTGCATGATCAGGCACGTGATCAATGCATGATCAGTCACGTGATCAGTGAATGTTCAGCCACGTGATCAGTGCATTATCAGGCACGTGATCAGTGCATGATTAGTCACATCATCAGTGTATGATCAGCCACGTGATCAGTGCATGATAGCCAAGTGATCATTGCCTACAGTTACGTGGTCAGTGCATGCGCAGTCACGTGATCATTGCATGATCAGTGATGATCACGTGATCAGTGCATGATCAGTCCCGTGATAAGTGCGTGATCAGTCACGAGATCAGTGTATGATCATCCACATAATCAGTGCATGCTCAGTCACGTGATCAGTGCATGATAGCCACGTGATCAGTGCATGATCAACCACTTTATCAGTGCATGATCAGCCACATGATCAGTGCATGATCAACCACTTTATCAGTGCATGATCAGCCACATGATCAGTGCATGCACAGTCATGTGATCAGTGAATGATAGCCATTTGATCAGTGCATGATCAGTCACGTGATCAGTGTATGATCAGCCACGTGAACCGTGCCTACTGAATCACGTGACCAGTGCCTACTGAGCTGCGTGATTCCTGTCTGCTGAGCTGCTTGACAATGCCAGCTGAGCTGCGTGATTCCTGCCTGCTCATCTGCTTGACAATTGCCAGCTGAGCCGTCTGATTCCTGCCTATTCAGCTGCTTGATGATTGCCAGCTGAGCAGCATGATTCATCAAAGCTGAGAACCATGATTATTGCCTGATGATTGCGTGATTCGTGCCTGCTCAGCTCTTTGGTTATTGCCTCCTGAGGCACATCATTTGTGCATGATAGCCACGTGATCAATTCATGATCAGTCAGATGATCACTACCATTCAGACACGACATTACTGCATGCTAAGTCCCGTGATCAGTTCATGATCAGCCATGTGATTAATGCATGATCAGCCACGTGATATGTTCATGATCATCCACGTGATTATTGCATGCACAATCAAGTGATCAGTGCATGATAGCCATGTGATCTGTGCATGATCACTCACGTGATCAGTGTATGATCAGCCACGTGATCAGTGCATGATCAGCCATTTTTGTAGTGCAAGATCAGTCACATAATCAGTGTATGATCATCCACGTGATCAGTGCATGCACAGTCAAGTGATCAGTGAATGTTAGCCATGTGATCAGGGCATGATCAAGCACGATATCAGTGTATCATCAGCCACGTGAACAGTGCGAGCTCAGTCAAGTGATCAGGGCCTACTGAGCTGCGTTTTTCCTGTTTGCGCAGCTGCTTGACAAGTGCCAGCTGAGCTGCGTGATTACTGCCTGCTCATCGGCTTGATAATTGTCAGCTGAGCTGAGTGATTCCTGCGTGCTCAGCGGCTTGATAATTGCCAGCTGAGATGCATGATTCCTGACTGCACATTACCTTGATAATTGCCAGTTGAGCTGCGTGATTCCTGGCTGCTCATCTGCGTTATTATTGCCAGCGTCATTGCTCTTGAGTCATGGTAGGGGAATCTGGCCTCGAGACGCGTTGAAGAAGGTCTCTCGAGGCCTTACTCGGGTTGAGGCAGGAAACCCTGGGTTCCCTCGACTTGTGCAGGTGACCTCAGGGGGCTTCTCATGGTGGCTCTGAGAAGTCAGGGAAACTGGAGGTGGGAGGGGCCTCTCGGGACTCCACGGGGCTTGGTGCATTGGAAGAGGGCCTCATCTCCAGTTGAGGCAGGAACCGCAGGGTACCTCTGATTTCAGACTCCGATCGCAGGGTCCCTGCAGACTGGGGACAGGAGAGTCAGGCCTCGTCTTGGGTTGAGGCATGGAACTCCGCTTGCCTCTCGAGGTGTCCCCGGGAGAGAGGCCACTTGTCCAGCTGTATTTGGAACCTGGGGGGTTTTTTCCGGACGATGCACGGGGAGTCACTGCCCCGTGTTGACTTCATTCACAGGGTGGAGTTCGGAGAGGTGTCCGGGCATCGGGTTCTTATCAAGAGGGGACGGGAAATCGGGTGCTTCGCAATGTGGAAGCACCCACGAGGCCACGTCTGGAATGTCGTCGTGAGACCGGCCTCATCCTGAGGTGCGACCGGAAGGTCGGGAACCCCTTCCAGACAAAGCAGGGGAGTCGACCCTCCTGTCGAGATCAGGAGGGTAGAAGGGGCTCAGAGGAAGTGGTGCCGGAAAACCTCGGTGTTCCTCTCCAGGGAGACCGGGATGCCGGGAACTTTTTGGGGGCGCATCAAGGGTGCCAAGTACCGTTTCGACCTCCACCTAACGTGGGACTTCTCCTGAGACGCTGTAGGGAAAGGGCTTCATCTTGCGATGACGGGGGAACCACGTGGTTTTTCTCGAGTTGCGGCGGGATTCTCGAGTTACGACGGGGAATTCAGGATGCCTCTTGTGTTGGCCCAGGGAAGTCCAATCTTCCATTCGAGTTGCGGAGGAAAGCTGGGGATTGCTCTCGAGTGACTGCAGGGCCAATAGACCTCATCTAGGCTTGTGTCCAGAAGCCAATGTTCCTCTCCAGGGGCGACCGGGATCTCGGGGTTGCATTCCAGACGCACCCGGGGAGACAGGCATTCATCTCGAGTGGAAGCAAAGAACCCCGCTCTGCTCTCGAGTCGCGACGGGTATCTCTTGGAGCTCACTGGGTGGACTAAAGGGAGTCAAGCCTCCTGAGGCGTTTGGAGAGAGGTCGCGAGATTGGCCTCTAGGCCATGCAGGAGACGAAGGCCCTCATCTCCGCGATGACGGGGGAGTCTCGGGGTGGTTCTCGAGCGGCGGCCCCAGGGTGCGGTTTCTCACGAGGTACGACGGCGAGGTCAGTGAGCCTCTCGTGGGGCGCCAGGGAAGTCGGGTCTCCATGCGAGTGGCGAGGGGGAGCGCGTCATTGCTCTCGAGTCATGGTAGGGGAATCTGGCCTCGAGACGTGTTGAAGAAGGTCTCTCGAGGTCTTTCTCGGGTTGAGGCAGGAAACCCTGGCTTCCCTCGACTTGTGCAGGTGACCTCAGGGGGCTTCTCATGGTGGCTCTGAGAAGTCAGGGAAACTGGAGGTGGGAGGGGCCTCTCGGGACTCCACGGGGTTTGGTGCATTGGAAGAGGGCCTCATCTCCAGTTGAGGCAGGAACCTCAGGGTTCCTCTGATTTCAGACTCCGATCGCAGGGTCCCTGCAGACTGGGGACAGGAGAGTCAGGCCTCGTCTTGGGTTGAGGCATGGAACTCCGCTTGCCTCTCGAGGTGTCCCCGGGGAGAGAGGCCACTTGTCGAGCTGTATTTGGAACCTGGGGGTTTTTCCGGACGATGCACGGGCGAGTCACTGCCCCTTCGTGTTGACTTCATTCACAGGGTGGAGTTCGGAGAGGTGTCCGGGCATCGGGTTCTTATCAAGAGGGGACCGGGAAATCGGGTGCTTGGAATGTGGAAGCACCCACGAGGCCACGTCTGGAATGTCGTCGTGAGACCGGCCTCATCCTGAGGTGCGACCGGAAGGTCGGGAACCCCTTCCAGACAAAGCAGGGGAGTCGACCCTCCTGTCGAGATCAGGAGGGTAGAAGGGGCTCAGAGGAAGTGGTGCCGGAAAACCTCGGTGTTCCTCTCCAGGGAGACCGGGATGCCGGGGAACTTTGTGGGGCGCATCAAGGGTGCCAAGTACCGTTTCGACCTCCAATTCCTAACGTGGGACTTCTCCTGAGACGCTGTAGCGGGAAAGGGCTTCATCTTGCGATGACGGGGGAACCACGTGGTTTTTCTCGAGTTGCGGCGGGATTCTCGAGTTACGACGGGGAATTCAGGATGCCTCTTGTGTTGGCCCAGGGAAGTCCAATCTTCCATTCGAGTTGCGGAGGAAAGCTGGGGATTGCTCGAGTGACTGCAGGCCAATAGACCTCATCTAGGCTTGTGTCCAGAAGCCAATGTTCCTCTCCAGGGGCGACCGGGATCTCGGGGTTGCATTCCAGACGCACCCGGGGAGACAGGCATTCATCTCGAGTGGAAGCAAAGAACCCCGCTCTGCTCTCGAGTCGCGACGGGTATCTCTTGGAGCTCACTGGGTGGACTAAAGGGAGTCAAGCCTCCTGAGGCGTTTGGAGAGAGGTCGCGAGATTGGCCTCTAGGCCATGCAGGAGACGAAGGCCCTCATCTCCGCGATGACGGGGGAGTCTCGGGGTGGTTCTCGAGCGGCGGCCCCAGGGTGCGGTTTCTCACGAGGTACGACGGCGAGGTCAGTGAGCCTCTCGTGGGGCGCCAGGGAAGTCGGGTCTCCATGCGAGTGGCGGGGGGGGAGCGTCATTGCTCTCGTCAGTGGGAGGGGAATCTGGCCTCGAGACGTGTTGAAGAAGGTCTCTCGAGGTCTTTCTCGGGTTGAGGCAGGAAACCCTGGCTTCCCTCGACTTGTGCAGGTGACCTCAGGGGGCTTCTCATGGTGGCTCTGAGAAGTCAGGGAAACTGGAGGTGGGAGGGGCCTCTCGGGACTCCACGGGGTTTGGTGCATTGGAAGAGGGCCTCATCTCCAGTTGAGGCAGGAACCTCAGGGTTCCTCTGATTTCAGACTCCGATCGCAGGGTCCCTGCAGACTGGGGACAGGAGAGTCAGGCCTCGTCTTGGGTTGAGGCATGGAACTCCCGCTTGCCTCTCGAGGTGTCCCCGGGGAGAGAGGCCACTTGTCGAGCTGTATTTGGAACCTGGGGGTTTTTTCCGGACGATGCACGGGCGAGTCACTGCCCCTTCGTGTTGACTTCATTCACAGGGTGGAGTTCGGAGAGGTGTCCGGGCATCGGGTTCTTATCAAGAGGGGACCGGGAAATCGGGGTGCTTCGCAATGTGGAAGCACCCACGAGGCCACGTCTGGAATGTCGTCGTGAGACCGGCCTCATCCTGAGGTGCGACCGAAGGTCGGGAACCCCTTCCAGACAAAGCAGGAGTCGACCCTCCTGTCGAGATCAGGAGGGAGAGGGGCTCAGAGGAAGTGGTGCCGGAAAACCTCGGTGTTCCTCTCCAGGGAGACCGGGATGCCGGGGACCTTTGTGGGGGCGCATCAAGGGTGCCAAGTACCGTTTCGACCTCCAATTCCTAACGTGGGACTTCTCCTGAGACGCTGTAGCGGGAAAGGGCTTCATCTTGCGATGACGGGGGAACCACGTGTTTTTTTCTCGAAGGCGGCGGATTCTCGAGTTACGACGGGGAATTCAGGATGCCTCTTGTGTTGGCCCAGGGAAGTCCAATCTTCCATTCGAGTTGCGGAGGAAAGCTGGGGATTGCTCTCGAGTGACTGCAGGGCCAATAGACCTCATCTAGGCTTGTGTCCAGAAGCCAATGTTCCTCTCCAGGGGCGACCGGGATCTCGGGGTTGCATTCCAGACGCCCGGGGAGACAGGCATTCATCTCGAGTGGAAGCAAAGAACCCCGCTCTGCTCTCGAGTCGCGACGGGTATCTCTTGGAGCTCACTGGGTGGACTAAAGGGAGTCAAGCCTCCTGAGGCGTTTGGAGAGAGGTCGCGAGATTGGCCTCTAGGCCATGCAGGAGACGAAGGCCCTCATCTCCGCGATGACGGGGGAGTCTCGGGGTGGTTCTCGAGCGGCGGCCCCAGGGTGCGGTTTCTCACGAGGTACGACGGCGAGGTCAGTGAGCCTCTCGTGGGGCGCCAGGGAAGTCGGGTCTCATGCGCGAGTGGCGGGGGGAGCGCGTCATTGCTCTCGAGTCATGGGAGGGGAATCTGGCCTCGAGACGTGTTGAAGAAGGTCTCTCGAGGTCTTTCTCGGGTTGAGGCAGGAAACCCTGGCTTCCCTCGACTTGTGCAGGTGACCTCAGGGGGCTTCTCATGGTGGCTCTGAGAAGTCAGGGAAACTGGAGGGGAGGGGCCTCTCGGGACTCCACGGGGTTTGGTGCATTGGAAGAGGGCCTCATCTCCAGTTGAGGCAGGAACCTCAGGGTTCCTCTGATTTCAGACTCCGATCGCAGGGTCCCTGCAGACTGGGGACAGGAGAGTCAGGCCTCGTCTTGGGTTGAGGCATGGAACTCCGCTTGCCTCTCGAGGTGTCCCCGGGGAGAGAGGCCACTTGTCGAGCTGTATTTGGAACCTGGGGGTTTTTTCCGGACGATGCACGGGCGAGTCACTGCCCCTTCGTGTTGACTTCATTCACAGGGTGGAGAGTCGGAGAGGTGTCCGGGCATCGGGTTCTTATCAAGAGGGGACCGGGAAATCGGGGTGCTTCGCAATGTGGAAGCACCCACGAGGCCACGTCTGGAATGTCGTCGTGAGACCGGCCTCATCCTGAGGTGCGACCGGAAGGTCGGGAACCCTTCCAGACAAAGCAGGGAGTCGACCCTCCTGTCGAGATCAGGAGGGTAGAAGGGGCTCAGAGGAAGTGGTGCCGAAAACCTCGGTGTTCCTCTCCAGGAGACCGGGATGCCGGGAACTTTGTGGGGGGCATCAAGGGTGCCACTGGCACCGTTTCGACCTCCACCTAACGTGGGACTTCTCCTGAGACGCTGTAGCGGGAAAGGGCTTCATCTTGCGATGACGGGGGAACCACGTGTTTTTTTCTCGAAAGGCGGCGGATTCTCGAGTTACGACGGGGAATTCAGGATGCCTCTTGTGTTGGCCCAGGGAAGTCCAATCTTCCATTCGAGTTGCGGAGGAAAGCTGGGGATTGCTCTCGAGTGACTGCAGGGCCAATAGACCTCATCTAGGCTTGTGTCCAGAAGCCAATGTTCCTCTCCAGGGGCGACCGGGATCTCGGGTTGCATTCCAGACGCACCCGGGAGACAGGCATTCATCGAGTGGAAGCAAAGAACCCCGCTCTGCTCTCGAGTCGCGACGGGTATCTCTTGGAGCTCACTGGGTGGACTAAAGGGAGTCAAGCCTCCTGAGGCGTTTGGAGAGAGGTCGCGAGATTGGCCTCTAGGCCATGCAGGAGACGAAGGCCCTCATCTCCGCGATGACGGGGGAGTCTCGGGTGGTTTCGAGCGGCGGCCCCAGGGTGCGGTTTCTCACGAGGTACGACGGCGAGGTCAGTGAGCCTCTCGTGGGGCGCCAGGGAAGTCGGGTCTCCATGCGAGTGGCGAGGGGGAGCGCGTCATTGCTCTCGAGTCATGGGAGGGGAATCTGGCCTCGAGACGTGTTGAAGAAGGTCTCTCGAGGTCTTTCTCGGGTTGAGGCAGGAAACCCTGGCTTCCCTCGACTTGTGCAGGTGACCTCAGGGGGCTTCTCATGGTGGCTCTGAGAAGTCAGGGAAACTGGAGGTGGGAGGGGCCTCTCGGGACTCCACGGGGTTTGGTGCATTGGAAGAGGGCCTCATCTCCAGTTGAGGCAGGAACCTCAGGGTTCCTCTGATTTCAGACTCCGATCGCAGGGTCCCTGCAGACTGGGGACAGGAGAGTCAGGCCTCGTCTTGGGTTGAGGCATGGAACTCCGCTTGCCTCTCGAGGTGTCCCCGGGGAAGGCCACTTGTCGAGCTGTATTTGGAACCTGGGGGGTTTTTTCCGGACGATGCACGGGCGAGTCACTGCCCCTTCGTGTTGACTTCATTCACAGGGTGGAGTTCGGAGAGGTGTCCGGGCATCGGGTTCTTATCAAGAGGGGACGGGAAATCGGGTGCTTCGCAATGTGGAAGCACCCACGAGGCCA
>NW_027220377.1:0-45893 GCF_027580195.1 Bos mutus
TCCGTGGCTGATCATGCACTGATCACGTGGCTGATCATGCACTGATCACGTGACTGATGCATGCTCTGATCGTGACTGATCATGCACTGACGTGATCATGCACTGATCACGTGGCTGATCATGCACTGATCACGTGACTGATCATGCACTGATCACGTGGCTGATCATGCACTGATCACGTGGCTGATCATGCACTGATCACGTGGCTGATCATGCACTGATCACGTGGCTGATCATGCACTGACGTGGCGTGGCTGATCATGCACTGATCACGTGGCTGATCATGCACTGATCACGTGGCTGATCATGCACTGATCACGTGGCTGATCATGCACTGATCACGTGGCTGATCATGCACTGATCCGTGACTGATCATGCACTGATCACGTGGCTGATCATGCACTGATCACGTGATCTGCATCATGCACTGATCACGCACTGATCACGTGCTGATCATGCACTGATCACGTGGCTGATCATGCACTGATCACGTGGCTGATCATGCACTGATCACGTGACTGATCATGCACTGATCACGTGGCTGATCATGCACTGATCACGTGGCTGATCATGCACTGATCACGTGTGCTGATCATGCACTGATCGTGTGCTGATCATGCACTGATCACGTGGCTGATCATGCACTGATCACGTGGCTGATCATGCACTGATCTGATCATGCACTGATCACGTGGCTGATCATGCACTGATCACGTGGCTGATCATGCACTGATCACGTGGCTGATCATGCACTGATCACGTGGCTGATCATGCACTGGCTGATCGTGCACTGATCGTGACTGATCATGCACTGATCACGTGGCTGATCATGCACTGATCACGTGGCTGATCATGCACTGATCACGTGGCTGATCATGCACTGATCACGTGGCTGATCATGCACTGATCACGTGGCTGATCATGCACTGATCACGTGACTGATCATGCACTGATCACGTGGCTGATCATGCACTGATCACTGATGCTGATCATGCACTGATCACGTGACTGATCATGCACTGATCACGTGGCTGATCATGCACTGATCACGTGGCTGATCATGCACTGATCACGTGGCTGATCATGCACTGATCACGTGGCTGATCATGCACTGATCACGTGGCTGATCATGCACTGATCACGTGGCTGATCATGCACTGATCACGTGACTGATCATGCACTGATCACGTGGCTGATCATGCACTGATCACGTGGCTGATCATGCACTGATCACGTGGCTGATCATGCACTGATCACGTGGCTGATCATGCACTGATCACGTGACTGATCATGCACACTGATCACTGACTGATCATGCACTGATCACGTGGCTGATCATGCACTGATCACGTGGCTGATCATGCACTGATCACGTGGCTGATCATGCACTGATCACGTGCTGATCATGCACTGATCACGTGGCTGATCATGCACTGATCACGTGGCTGATCATGCACTGATCACGTGGCTGATCATGCACTGATGACGTGGCTGATCATGCACTGATCATGCACTGATCACGTGGCTGATCATGCACTGATCACGTGGCTGATCATGCACTGATCACGTGGCTGATCATGCACTGATCACGTGGCTGATCATGCACTGATCACGTGGCTGATCATGCACTGATCACGTGGCTGATCATGCACTGATCACGTGGCTGATCATGCACTGATCACGTGGCTGATCATGCACTGATCACGTGGCTGATCATGCACTGATCACGTGGCTGATCATGCACTGATCACGTGGCTGATCATGCACTGATCGTGACTGATCATGCACTGATCACGTGGCTGATCATGCACTGATCACGTGGCTGATCATGCACTGATCACGTGGCTGATCATGCACTGATCACGTGGCTGATCATGCACTGATCACGTGGCTGATCATGCACTGATCACGTGGCTGATCATCATGCACTGACGTGACTGATCATGCACTGATCACGTGGCTGATCATGCACTGATCACGTGGCTGATCATGCACTGATCACGTGGCTGATCATGCACTGATCACGTGGCTGATCATGCACTGATCACGTGATCACGTGCTGATCATGCACTGATCACGTGGCTGATCATGCACTGATCACGTGGCTGATCATGCACTGATCACGTGGCTGATCATGCACTGATCACGTGGCTGATCATGCACTGATCACGTGGCTGATCATGCACTGATCACGTGGCTGATCATGCACTGATCACGTGACTGATCATGCACTGATCACGTGGCTGATCATGCACTGATCACGTGGCTGATCATGCACTGATCACGTGGCTGATCATGCACTGATCACGTGGCTGATCATGCACTGATCACGTGGCTGATCATGCACTGATCACGTGGCTGATCATGCACTGATCGTGGCTGATCATGCACTGATCACGTGGCTGATCATGCACTGATCACGGCTGATCATGCACTGATCACGCACTGATCATGCGTGCTGATCGTGGCTGATGCACACTGATCACGTGGCTGATCGTGCACTGATCACGTGGCTGATGCACTGATCACGTGACTCTGATCATGCACTGATCGCGTGGCTGATCATGCACTGATCACGTGGCTGATCATGCACTGATCACGTGGCTGATCATGCACTGATCACGTGGCTGATCATGCACTGATCACGTGACTGATCATGCACTGATCACGTGGCTGATCATGCACTGATCACGTGGCTGATCATGCACTGATCACGTGGCTGATCATGCACTGATCACGTGGCTGATCATGCACTGATCACGTGGCTGATCATGCACTGATCACGTGGCTGATCATGCACTGATCACGTGGCTGATCATGCACTGATCACGTGGCTGATCATGCACTGATCACGTGGCTGATCATGCACTGATCACGTGGCTGATCATGCACTGATCATGCGTGACTGATCATGCACTGATCACGTGGCTGATCATGCACTGATCACGTGGCTGATCATGCACTGATCACGTGGCTGATCATGCACTGATCACGTGACTGATCATACACTGATCGCGTGGCTGATCATGCACTGATCACGTGGCTGCTGATCATGCACTGATCACGTGGCTGCTGATCATGCACTGATCACGTGGCTGATCATGCACTGATCACGTGGCTGATCATGCACTGATCACGTGGCTGATCATGCACTGATCACGTGGCTGATCATGCACTGATCACGTGCTGATCATGCACTGATCACGTGGCTGATCATGCACTGATCACGTGGCTGATCATGCACTGATCACGTGGCTGATCATGCACTGATCACGTGGCTGATCATGCACTGATCACGTGGCTGATCATGCACTGATCACGTGGCTGATCATGCACTGATCACGTGGCTGATCATGCACTGATCACGTGGCTGATCATGCACTGATCACGTGGCTGATCATGCACTGATCACGTGGCTGATCATGCACTGATCGTGGCTGATCATGCACTGATCACGTGCTGATCATGCACTGATCACGTGCTGATCATGCTGATCGTGGCTGATCTGACTGATCGTGTGCTGATCATGCACTGATCACGTGGCTGATCATGCACTGATCACGTGGCTGATCATGCACTGATCACGTGGCTGATCATGCACTGATCACGTGGCTGATCATGCACTGATCACGTGGCTGATCATGCACTGATCACGTGACTGATCATGCACTGATCACGTGGCTGATCATGCACTGATCACGTGGCTGATCATGCACTGATCACGTGGCTGATCATGCACTGAGGCGTGGCTGATCATGCACTGATCGTGACTGATCATGCACTGATCACGTGGCTGATCATGCACTGATCACGTGGCTGATCATGCACTGATCACGTGGCTGATCATGCACTGATCACGTGGCTGATCATGCACTGATCACGTGGCTGATCATGCACTGATCACGTGGCTGATCATGCACTGATCACGTGGCTGATCATGCACTGATCACGTGGCTGATCATGCACTGATCACGTGATCATGCTGATCATGCACTGATCACGTGGCTGATCATGCACTGACTGTGGCTGATCGTGGCTGATCATGCACTGATGATCATGACTGATCATGCTGATCTGATGATCGTGGCTGATCATGCACTGATCACGTGACTGATCATGCACTGATCACGTGGCTGATCATGCACTGATCCACGTGGCTGATCATGCACTGATCACGTGGCTGATCATGCACTGATCACGTGGCTGATCATGCACTGATCACGTGGCTGATCATGCACTGATCACGTGGCTGATCATGCACTGATCACGTGGCTGATCATGCACTGATCACGTGGCTGATCATGCACTGATCACGTGGCTGATCATGCACTGATCGTCACGTGGCTGATCATGCTGACTGATCACGTGGCTGATCATGCACTGATCACGTGGCTGATCATGCACTGATCACGTGGCTGATCATGCACTGATCACGTGGCTGATCATGCACTGATCACGTGGCTGATCATGCACTGATCACTGATCACGTGGCTGATCATGCTGATCATGATGATCGTGGCTGATCATGCACTGATCACGTGACTGATCATGCACTGATCACGTGGCTGATCATGCACTGATCACTGATCACGTGGCTGATCATGCACTGATCACGTGGCTGATCATGCACTGATCACGTGACTGATCATGCACTGATCACGTGGCTGATCATGCACTGATCACGTGGCTGATCATGCACTGATCACTGATCTGATCATGCACTGATCACGTGACTGATCATGCACTGTGACTGCTGATCATGCACTGATCACGTGGCTGATCATGCACTGATCACGTGGCTGATCATGCACTGATCACGTGGCTGATCATGCACTGATCACACGTGCTGATCATGCACTGATCATGACTGATCATGCACTGATCATGCACTCATCACTGATGATCACTGATCATGCACTGATCACGTGGCTGATCATGCACTGATCACGTGGCTGATCATGCACTGATCACGTGGCTGATCATGCACTGATCACGTGGCTGATCATGCACTGATCACGTGGCTGATCATGCACTGATCACGTGACTGATGATCATGCACTGATCACGTGGCTGATCATGCACTGATCATCGTGGCTGATCATGCACTGATCACGTGGCTGATCATGCACTGATCACGTGGCTGATCATGCACTGATCACGTGGCTGATCATGCACTGATCACGTGGCTGATCATGCATGCTGATCACGTGATCTGATCATGCACTGATCATGCTGATCATGCACTGATCACGGCTGCTGATCATGCACTGATCACGTGGCTGATCATGCACTGATCACGTGGCTGATCATGCACTGATCACGTGGCTGATCATGCACACTGATCACGTGACTGATCATGCACTGATCACGTGGCTGATCATGCACTGATCACGTGGCTGATCATGCACTGATCACGTGGCTGATCATGCACTGATCACGTGGCTGATCATGCACTGATCACGTGGCTGATCATGCACTGATCACGTGGCTGATCATGCACTGATCACGTGACTGATCATGCACTGATCACGTGGCTGATCATGCACTGATCACGCACTGATCATGCACTGATCACGTGACTGATCATGCACTGATCACGTGGCTGATCATGCACTGATCACGTGGCTGATCATGCACTGATCACGTGGCTGATCATGCACTGATCACGTGGCTGATCATGCACTGATCACGTGGCTGATCATGCACTGATGATCACGTGACTGATGATCTGATGCACTGATCACGTGACTGATCATGCACTGATGATCGTGGCTGATCATGCACTGATCACGTGGCTGATCATGCACTGATCACGTGACTGATGCTGATCATGCACTGATCACATCATCATGATCGTGACTGATCATGCACTGATCACGTGGCTGATGGCTGATCACTGATCACGTGGCTGATCATGCACTGATCACGTGGCTGATCATGCACTGATCACGTGGCTGATCATGCACTGATCACGTGCTGATCATGATCACTGATGCTGATCATGCACTGTGGCTGATCATGCACTGATCACGTGGCTGATCATGCACTGATCACGTGGCTGATCATGCACTGATCTGTGCACTGATCACGTGACTGATCATGCACTGATCACGTGGCTGATCATGCACTGATCACGTGGCTGATCATGCACTGATCACGTGGCTGATCATGCACTGATCACGCTGCTGATCATGCACTGATCACGTGGCTGATCATGCACTGATCACGTGGCTGATCATGCACTGATCACGTGACTGATCATGCACTGATCACGTGGCTGATCATGCACTGATCACGTGGCTGATCATGCACTGATCACGTGGCTGATCATGCACTGATCACGTGACTGATCATGCACTCGATCACGGCTGCTCATCATGCACTGATCACGTGACTGATCATGCACTGATCACGTGCTGATCATGCACTGATCACGTGGCTGATCATGCACTGATCGCGCTGATCATGCACTGATCATGCACTGATCACTGTCACGTGGCTGATCATGCACTGATCACGTGGCTGATCATGCACTGATCACGTGGCTGATCATGCACTGATCACGTGGCTGATCATGCACTGATCACGTGGCTGATCATGCACTGATCACGTGGCTGATCATGCACTGATCACGTGGCTGATCATGCACTGATCACGTGGCTGATCATGCACTGATCACGTGGCTGATCATGCACTGATCACGTGGCTGATCATGCACTGATCACGTGGCTGATCATGCACTGATCACGTGGCTGATCATGCACTGATCACGTGGCTGATCATGCACTGATCACGTGGCTGATCATGCACTGATCACGTGGCTGATCATGCACTGATCACGTGGCTGATCATGCACTGATCGCGTGGCTGATCATGCACTGATCACGTGGCTGATCATGCACTGATCACGTGGCTGATCATGCACTGATCACGTGGACTGATCATGCACTGATCACGTGACTGATCATGCACTGATCACGTGGCTGATCATGCACTGATCACGTGGCTGATCATGCACTGATCACGTGGCTGATCATGATCACTGATCACGTGGCTGATCATGCACTGATCACGTGGCTGATCATGCACTGATCACGTGGCTGATCATGCACTGATCACGTGGCTGATCATGCACTGATCACGTGGCTGATCATGCACTGATCACGTGGCTGATCATGCACTGATCACGTGGCTGATCTGATCATGCACTGATCACACTGGCTGATGGCTGATCACTGATCACGTGGCTGATCATGCACTGATCACGTGGCTGATCATGCACTGATCACGTGGCTGATCATGCACTGATCACGTGGCTGATCATGCACTGATCATGCACTGATCACGTGGCTGATCATGCACTGATCACGTGGCTGATCATGCACTGATCGTGGCTGATCATGCACTGATCACGTGGCTGATCACTGATCACGTGGTGGCTGATCATGCACTGATCACGTGACTGATCATGTGGCTGATCATCATGCACTGATCACGTGACTGCTGATCATGCACTGATCACGTGCTGATCATGCACTGATCACGTGCTGATCATGCACTGATCTGATCGTGACTGATCATGCACTGATCTGTGGCTGATCATGCACTGATCACGTGGCTGATCATGCACTGATCACGTGGCTGATCATGCACTGATCACGTGGCTGATCATGCACTGATCACGTGGCTGATCATGCACTGATCACGTGGCTGATCATGCACTGATCACGTGGCTGATCATGCACTGATCACGTGGCTGATCATGCACTGATCACGTGGCTGATCATGCACTGATCACGTGGCTGATCATGCACTGATCACGTGGCTGATGCACTGATCACGTGGCTGATCATCATGCACTGACGTGCTGATCATGCACTGATCACGTGGCTGATCATGCACTGATCACGTGCTGCTGATCATGCACTGATCACGTGACTGATCATGATCACTGATCACGTGGCTGATCATGCACTGATCACGTGGCTGATCATGCACTGATCACGTAGCTGATCATGCACTGATCACGTGGCTGATCGTGGCTGATCACGCACTGATCATCATGACTGATCACGTGCACTGATCATGCACTGATGGCTGATCATGCACTGATCACGTGGCTGATCATGCACTGATCACGTGGCTGATCATGCACTGATCACGTGGCTGATCATGCACTGATCACGTGGCTGATCATGCACTGATCACGTGGCTGATCATGCACTGATCACGTGGGAGATCATGCACTGATCACGTGGCTGATCATGCACTCTTCACGTGCCTGATCATGCACTGATCACCGTGGCTGATCATGCACTGATCACGTGGCTGATCATGCACTGATCACGTGACTGATCATGCACTGATCACGTGGCTGATCATGCACTGATCATCGTGGCTGATCATGCACTGATCACGTGACTGATCATGCACTGATCTGACTGATGACATGCTGTGATCATCACTGATCACGTGCTGATCATGCACTGATCGTGGCTGATCATGCACTGATCACGTGGCTCATCATACACTGATCCGTGGCTGATCATGCACTGATCACGTTGCTTATCATGCACTCGTGGCTGACCATGCACTAATCACGTTGTTATCTGCATCTGTTGCACTGTTCAGGCTGCTATCATGCACTGATCACGTGGCTGATCATGCACTGATCACGTGGCTATCATGCACTGATCACGTGACTGTGCATGCTCTGATCCCGTGACTGATCATGCACTGGTCACGTGGCTATCATGCACTGATCAGGTGACTGCGCATGAATTGATGACATACCTGTTTATGCACTGCTTACGTGGCTATCATGCACTGATCACGTGCTGATCATGCACTGATCACGTGGCTCATCATGCACTGATCACGTGCTGATCATACACTGATCACGTGGCTGATCATGCACTGATCACGTTGCTTATCATGCACTGATCAGGTGGCTGACATTCACTGATCACTTGGCTGATCATACACTGATCACGTGGCTGACCATGCACTAATCACGTTGCTTATCATGCACTGTTCAGGTGGCTATCGTGCACTGATCACGTGGCTGATCATACACTGATCACGTGGCTATCATGCACTGATCACGTGACTGTGCATGCTCTGATCCCGTGACTGATCATGCACTGGTCACGTGGCTATCATGCACTGATCAGGTGACTGCGCATGAATTGATGACATACCTGTTTATGCACTGCTTACGTGGCTATCATGCACTGATCACGTGCTGATCATGCACTGATCACGTGGCTCATCATACACTGATCACGTGGCTGATCATGCACTGATCACGTTGCTTATCATGCACTGATCAGGTGGCTGACATTCACTGATCCGGTGGCTGATCACGCACTGATCACGTTGCTTATCATGCACTAATCACGTTGCTTATCATGCACTGTTCAGGTGGCTATTGTGCACTGATCACGTGGCTGATCATACACTGATCACGTGGCTGATCATGCACTGATCACGTGATCACGGCTCATGCACTCTGCATGCTCTGATCCCGTGACTGATCATGCACTGGTCGCGTGGCTATATCATGACTGATCACTGACTGCATGAATTGATGACATTGATGACCTGTTGATTATGCACCTGACATACCTGTTTGCTGATGCATGATCATCATGTGCTGATCATGCATCATCACGTGGCTGATCATCACGTGTGCTGATCATGCACTGATCACGTGGCTGATCATGCACTGATCACGTGGCTGATCATGCACTGATCGTGGCTGATCATGCACTGATCACGTGCTGATCATCACTGATCACGTGGCTGATCATGCACTGATCACGTGGCTGATCATGCACTGATCACGTTGCTTATCATGCACTGATCAGGTGGCTGATCATGCACTGATCACGTGGCTGATGATCACGCACTGATCACGTGGCTGATCATGCACTGATCACGTGACTGATCATGCTCTGATCCGTGACTGATCATGCACTGATCACGTGGCTGATCATGCACTGATCACGTGACTGATCATGCATTGATGACATACCTGTTTATGCACTGATCACGTGGCTATCATGCACTGATCACGTGCTGATCACACACTGATCACGTGACTGATCATGCATGCACTGATCACGTGGCTGATCATGCACTGATCGTGTGACTGCTGATCATGCACTGATCACGTGACTGATCATGCACTGATCACGTGGCTGATCATGCACTGATCACGTGGCTGATCATGCACTGATCATCGCTGCTGATCATGCACTGATCACGTGGCTGATCATGCACTGATCGTGGCTGCTCATCATGCACTGATCACGTGGCTGATCATGCACTGATCACGTGGCTGATCATGCACTGATCACGTGGCTGATCATGCACTGATCACGTGGCTGATCATGCACTGATCACGTGACTGCTGGCTGATCATGCGTGGCTGATGATCACTGTGACTGCATCATGCACTGATCATGCGTGGCTGATCATGCACTGATCATGCTGACTGATCATGCACTGCTGATCATGCACTGATCGTGCTGATCATGCACTGATCACGTGGCTGATCATGCACTGATCATGGTGGCTGATCATGCACTGATCACGTGGCTGATCATGCACTGATCACGTGGCTGATCATGCACTGATCACGTGGCTGATCATGCACTGATCACGTGGCTGATCATGCATCATCACTGATGATGCTGATCATGATCTGATGCACTGATCATGCACTGATCACGTGGCTGATCATGCACTGATCACGTGGCTGATCATGCACTGATCACGTGGCTGATCATGCACTGATCACGTGGCTGATCATGCACTGATCACGTGGCTCATCATGCACTGATCACGTGGCTGATGCACTGATCACGTGGCTGATCATGCACTGATCACGTGCTGATCATGCACTGATCACGTGACTGATCATGCACTGATCACGTGGATCATGACTGATCATGCACTGATCACCTGCTGATCATCATCATGTGCTGATCGTGGCTGATCGTCATGATCACTGATCACGTGGCTGATCATGCACTGATCACGTGGCTGATCACTGATCACTGCTGATCATGACTGATCATGACTGACTGCACTGATCATGCACTGATCATGCACTGATCACGTGGCTGATCATGCACTGATCGTGGCTGATCATGCACTGATCGTGACTCATCATGCACTGATCACGTGGCTGATCATGCACTGTTCTGATCATCATCATGCTCTGATCACGTGGCTGATCACATGCACTGATCACGTGGCTGATCATGCACTGATCACGTGGCTGATCATGCACTGATCACGTGGCTGATCATGCACTGATCACGTGGCTGATCATGCACTGATCACGTGGCTGATCATGATCACTGATCACGTGGCTGATCATGCACTGATCACGTGGCTGATCACTGATCTGTGGCTGATCATGCACTGATCACGTGGCTGATCATGCACTGATCACGTGGCTGATCTTGCACTGATCACGTGACTGATCATGCACTGATCACGTGACTGATCATGCACTGATCACACTGATGATCATCACACTGATCATATGGCTGATCATGCACTGATCACGTGGCTGATCATGCACTGTTCACGTGCCTGATCATGCACTGATCACGTGGCTGATCATTCACTGATCACGTGGCTCATCATGATCACTGATGACACTGACTGATCGCAGGCTGATCACGTGACTGATCATGCACTGATCACGTGGCTATAAGGCACTGATCACGTGACTGCGCATGAACTGATGACATACCTGTTCATGCACTGCTTACGTGGCTATCATGCTGATCACGCTGCTGATCATGCACTGATCACGTGACTGATCATGCACTGATGGCTGATGGCTGATCATGCTGATCATCAAGTGACTGCACAATCCCTGATCACGTGACTGATCATGCACTGATCACGTGGCTGATCATGCACTGATCACGTGGCTGATCATGCACTGATCACGTCGTCACGTAAATAATCATGCACTGATCCCGTGCTGATCATGCACTGATCACGTGGCTGATCATGCACTGATCACGTGTGGCTGATCATGCACTGATCACGTGGCTGATCATGCACTGATCGTCGTGCTGATCATGCTGACTGATGATCATGCACTGATCTGATCATGCACTGATCACGTGGCTGATCATGCACTGATCACGTGGCTGATCATGCACTGATCACGTGGCTGATCATGCACTGATCACGTGGCTGATCATGCACTGATCACGTGGCTGATCATGCACTGATCACGTGACTGATCATGCACTGATCACGTGGCTGATCATGCACTGATCACGTGGCTGATCATGCACTGATCACGTGGCTGATCTCACTGATCGTGACTGATCACTGATCATGTGCTTTCATGAGATCACTGATCTGATCATCGTGTGCTGATCATGCACTGATCATGTGACTGATCATGCACTGATCACGTGTGCTGATCATGCACTGATCACGTGGCTGATCATGCACTGATCACATGGCTGATCATGCACACTGATCATGCACTGATGATCATGCACTGATCACGTGCACTGATCATGCACTGATCACGTGGCTGATCATGCACTGATCACGTGGCTGATCATGCACTGATCACGTGGCTGATCATGCACTGATCACGTGTGGCTGATCATGCACTGATCACGTGGCTGATCATGCACTGATCACGTGGCTGATCATGCACTGATCACGTGGCTGATCATGCACTGATCACGTGGCTGATCATGCACTGATCACGTGGCTGATCATGCACTGATCACGTGGCTGATGATCACATGACGTGGCTGATCATGCACTGATCACGTGGCTGATCATGCACTGATCACGTGACTGATGCACTGATGCACTGATCACACTGATCACGTCATGATCATGCACTGATCACGTGGCTGATCATGCACTGATCACACTGCTCATCATGCACTGATCATCACTGTGCACTGATGCTGCTGATCTGATCTGATCGTGCTGATCATGCACTGATCACGTGGCTGATCATGCACTGATCACGTGGCTGATCATGCACTGATCACGTGGCTGATCATGCACTGATCACGTGGCTGATCATGCACTGATCACGTGGCTGATCATGCACACTGCTGATCGTGACTGATCATGCACTGATCACGTGGCTGATCATGCACTGATGATCACGTGGCTGATCATGCACTGATCACGTGGCTGATCATGCACTGATCACGTGCTGATCATGCACTGATCACGTGGCTGATCATGACTGATCATGCACTGATCACTGTGGCTGATCATGCACTGATCACGTGGCTGATCATGCACTGATCACGTGACTGATCATGCACTGATCACGTGGCTGATCATGCACTGATCACGTGACTGATGCACTGATCACACGTGATCATGCACTGATCTCACTGCTCATGCACTGATCACGTGGCTGATCATGCACTGATCACGTGGCTGATCATGCACTGATCACGTGACTGATCATGCTGATCACGTGGCTGATCATGCACTGATCACGTGGCTGATCATGCACTGATCACGTGGCTGATCATGCTGATCACGTCACTGATCATGCTGATCATGCTGACTGATCACTGTGCTGATCATGCACTGATCACGTGGCTGATCATGCACTGATCACGTGACTGATCATGCACTGATCACGTGGCTGATCATGCACTGATCACGTGGCTGATCATGCACTGATCACGTGGCTGACTGATCACGTGATCTGATCACTGATCATCATGCTGATGATCATGCACTGATCACGTGACTGATCATGCACTGATCACGTGGCTGATCATGCACTGATCACGTGGCTGATCATGCACTGATCACGTGCTGATCATGATCACTGATCACGTGGCTGATCATGCACTGATCACGTGCTGATCATGCACTGATCACGTGCTGATCATGCACTGATCACGTGCTGATCATGCACTGATCACATCATGCTGATCATGCACTGATCACTGATCATGCTGGCTGATCATGCACTGATCACGTGGCTGATCATGCACTGATCGTGCGTGGCTGATCATGCACTGATCACGTGGCTGATCATGCACTGATCACGTGGCTGATCATGCACTGATCGTGGCTGATCATGCATCGCACTGATCGTGGCTGATCATGCACTGATCACGTGGCTGATCATGCACTGATCGCGTGGCTGATCATCACTGATCTGATCACATGACTGATCATCACTGATCACTGACTGATCACGTGATCACGTGATCATGCACTGATCACGTGTGCTGATCATGCACTGATCACGTGGCTGATCATGCACTGATCACGTGCTGATCATGCACTGATCACGTGGCTGATCATGCACTGATCACGTGGCTGATCATGCACTGATCACGTGTGGCTGATCACTGCACTGATCATGCACTGATCATGCTGATCTGATGCTGATCATGCACTCATGCACTGATGATCTGATGGCTGATCACTGATCACGTGGCTGATCATGCACTGATCACGTGGCTGATCATGCACTGATCACGTGACTGATCATGCACTGATCACGTGACTGATCATGCACTGATCGTGGCTGATCATGCACTGATCGTGGCTGATCATGCACTGATCATCGTGGCTGATCATGCACTGATCACGTGGCTGATCATGACTCTGATCTGATCATGCACTGATCATGGCTGATCTGCGTGATGATCGTGCACTGATCATGTGCTGATCTCATCACGTGCTGATCATGCACTGATCACGTGGCTGATCATGCACTGATCACGATGCTGATCATGACTGATCATGCACTGATCATGCACTGATCATGATGATCATGCACTGATCACGCTGCTGATCATGCACTGATCACGTGGCTGATCATGCACTGATCACGTGGCTGATCATGCACTGATCACGTGGCTGATCATGCACTGATCACGTGACTGATCATGCACTGATCGTGTGCTGATCATGCACTGATCACGTACTGCTGATGCACTGATCACGTGGCTGATCATGCACTGATCACGTGCTGATCATCACTGATCACTGATGGCTGATCATGCACTGATCATGCACTGATCATCACTGATCGTGCTGATCATGCACTGATCACGTGGCTGATCATGCACTGATCACGTGGCTGATCATGCACTGATCACGTGACTGATCATGCACTGATCGTGGCTGATCATGCACTGATCACGTGGCTGATCATGCACTGATCACGTGGCTGCTGATCATGATCACGTCACGTGGCTGATCATGCACTGATCACGTGGCTGATCATGCACTGATCACGCTGATCATGCACTGATCATGCACTGATCACGTGGCTGATCATGCACTGATCACGTGCTGCTGATCATGCACTGATCACGTGCTGATCATCACACTGATCACGATGACTGATCATGCACTGATCACGTGGCTGATCATGCACTGATCACGTGGCTGATCATGCACTGATCACGTGGCTGATCATGCACTGATCGTGACTGATCATCACTGTGCACTGATCACTGACTGATCATGCACTGATCATCGTGACTGATCATGCACTGATGACTGATCATGATCACGTGGCTGATCATGCACTGATCACGTGGCTGATCATGCACTGATCATGATGGCTGATCATGCACTGATGCGTGCTGATCATGCACTCATGACTGATCGTCACTGATCATGCACTGATCACGTGGCTGATCATGCACTGATCACGTGGCTGATCATGCACTGATCACGTGGCTGATCATGCACTGATCGTGGCTGATCATGCACTGATCACGTGGCTGATCATGCACACTGATCACGTGATCTGATCATGCACTGATCACTGTGCATCATGCACTGATCGTGGCTGATCATGCACTGATCACGTGGCTGATCATGCACTGATCACGTGGCTGATCATGCACTGATCACGTGGCTGATCATGCACTGATCGCGTGGCTGATCATGCACTGATCACGTGGCTGATCATGCACTGATCACGTGCTGATCATGCACTGATCACGTGACTGATCATGCACTGATCACGTGGCTGATCATGCACTGATCACGTGGCTGATCATGCACTGATCACGTGCTGATCATGCACTGATCACGTGACTGATCATGACTGATCACGTGGCTGATCATGCACTGATCACGTGGCTGCTGATCATGCACTGATCACGTGGCTGATCATGCACTGATCACGTGGCTGATCATGCACTGATCACGTGGCTGATCATGCACTGATCACGTGCTGATCATCATGCACTGATCACGTGGCTGATCATGCACTGATCATCATCACTGATCACGTGGCTGATCATGCACTGATCACGTGGCTGATCATGCACTGATCACGTGACTGATCATGCACTCTGATGGCTGATCATGCTGATCATGCACTGATCACGCACTGATCATGCACTGATCGTGGCTGATCATGCACTGATCACGTGTCTGATCATGCACTGATCACGTGCTGATCATGCTGATCACGTGGCTGATCATGCACTGATCACGTGGCTGATCATGCACTGATCACGTGGCTGATCATGCACTGATCACGTGGCTGATCATGCACTGATCACGTGGCTGATCATGCACTGATCACGTGGCTGATCATGCACTGATCACGTGGCTGATCATGCACTGATCACGTGGCTGATCATGCACTGATCACGTGGCTGATCATCACACTGATCGCGTGCTGCTGATCACTGATCACGTGACTGATCATGCACTGATCGTGCTGATCATCACTGATCACGTGATGATCATGCACTGATCACGTGGCTGATCATGCACTGATCACGTGGCTGATCATGCACTGATCACGTGGACTGATCATGCACTGATCACGTGGCTGATCATGCACTGATCACGTGCTGATCATGCACTGATCACGTGGCTGATCATGCACTGATCACGTGGCTGATCATGCACTGATCACGTGACTGATCATGCACTCACTGACGTGCTGATCATGCACTGATCACGTGGCTGATCATGCACTGATCACGTGGCTGATCATGCACTGATCACGTGGCTGATCATGCACTGATCACGTGACTGATCATGCACTGATCACGTGGCTGATCATGCACTGATCACGTGGCTGATCATGCACTGATCACGTGTGCTGATCATGCACTGATCACGTGCTGATCATGCACTGATCACGTGGCTGATCATGCACTGATCACGTGGCTGATCATGCACTGATCACGTGGCTGATCATGCACTGATCACGTGGCTGATCATGCACTGATCACGTGTGATGATCACTGATCACGTGGCTGATCATGCACTGATCACGTGGCTGATCATGCACTGATCACGTGCTGATCATGCACTGATCACGTGACTGATCATGCACTGATCACGTGGCTGATCATGCACTGATCATGGCTGATCATGCACTGATCACGTGGCTGATCATGCACTGATCACGTGGCTGATCATGCACTGATCACGTGGCTGATCATGCACTGATGATCGCACTGGCTGATCATGCACTGATCACGTGGCTGATCACTGATCACGTGGCTGATCATGCACTGATCGCACTGATCATGCACTGATCACGTGGCTGATCATGCACTGATCACGTGGCTGATCATGCACTGATCACGTGGCTGATCATGCACTGATCACGTGGCTGATCATGCACTGATCACGTGGCTGATCATGCACTGATCACGTGGCTGATCATGCACTGATCACGTGCTGCTGATCATGCACTGATCACGTGGCTGATCATGCACTGATCACGTGCTGATCTGATCATGCACTGATCACGTGGCTGATCATGCACTGATCACGTGGCTGATCATGCACTGATCACGTGGCTGATCATGCACTGATCACGTGGCTGATCATGCACTGATCACGTGGCTGATCATGCACTGATCACGTGGCTGATCATGCACTGATCACGTGGCTGATCATGCACTGATCACGTGGCTGATCATGCACTGATCACGTGGCTGATCATGCACTGATCACGTGGCTGATCATGCACTGATCACGTGGCTGATCATGCACTGATCACGTGGCTGATCATGCACTGATCACGTGGCTGATCATGCACTGATCACTGGCTGATCGTGACTGATCATGCTGATCATGCACTGATCACGTGGCTGATCATGCACTGATCACGTGGCTGATCATGCACTGATCACGTGGCTGATCATGCACTGATCACGTGGCTGATCATGCACTGATCACGTGGCTGATCATGCACTGATCGCGTGGCTGATCATGCACTGATCACGTGGCTGATCATGCACTGATCACGTGGCTGATCATGCACTGATCACGTGGCTGATCATGCACTGATCACGTGGCTGATCATGCACTGATCACGTGCTGATCATGCACTGATCACGTGTGACTGCACTGATCACGTGGCTGATCATGCACTGATCACGTGGCTGATCATGCACTGATCACGTGGCTGATCATGCACTGATCACGTGGCTGATCATGCACTGATCACGTGCTCATGCACTGATCATGCACTGATCATGTGGCTGATCATGCACTGATCACGTGGCTGATCATGCACTGATCACGTGGCTGATCATGCACTGATCATGCACTGATCTGATCACTGATCACGTGTGCTGATCATGCACTGATCACGTGGCTGATCATGCACTGATCACGTGGCTGATCATGCACTGATCACGTGGCTGATCATGCACTGATCACGTGACTGATCATGCACTGATCACGTGGCTGATCATCATGCACTGATCACGTGGCTGATCATGCACTGATCACGTGGCTGATCATGCACTGATCGTGTGCTGATCATGCACTGATCACGTGGCTGATCATGCACTGATCACGTGGCTGATCATGCACTGATCACGTGGCTGATCATGCACTGATCGTGTGCTGATCATGCACTGATCACGTGGCTGATCATGCACACTGATCACGTGACTGATCATGCACTGATCACGTGGCTGATCATGCACTGATCGTGTGCTGATCATGCACTGATCACGTGGCTGATCATGCACTGATCACGTGGCTGATCATGCACTGATCACGTGACTGATCATGCACTGATCACGTGGCTGATCATGCACTGATCACGTGGCTGATCATGCACTGATCACGTGGCTGATCATGCACTGATCGTGTGGCTGATCATGCACTGATCACGTGGCTGATCATGCACTGATCACGTGCTGATCATGCACTGATCACGTGGCTGATCATGCACTGATCACGTGGCTGATCATGCACTGATCACGTGGCTGATCATGCACTGATCACGTGGCTGATCATGCACTGATCACGTGGCTGATCATGCACTGATCACTGCACTGATCATGCACTGATCGTGGCTGATCATGCACTGATCATCGTGATGCTGATCATGCACTGATCCGCGTGGCTGATCATGCACTGATCGTGGCTGACTGATCATCACGTGGCTGATCACGTGCTGATGCTGATCATGCACTGATCACGTGGCTGATCATGCACTGATCACGTGGCTGATCATGCACTGATCACGTGCTGATCATGCACTGATCACGTGGCTGATCATGCACTGATCACGTGGCTGATCATGCACTGATCACGTGGCTGATCACTGATCACACACTGATCATCTGACGCTGCTCATGCACTGATCACGTGGCTGATCATGCACTGATCACGTGGCTGATGATCATGCACTGATCTGATCTGATCATGCACTGATCACGTGACTGATCATGCACTGATCATGCACTGATCATGCACGTGGCTGATCATGCACTGATCACGTGGCTGATCATGCACTGATCACGTGACTGATCATGCACTGATCACGTGGCTGATCATGCACTGATGATGCGTGGCTGATCATGCACTGATCACGTGGCTGATCATGCACTGATCACGTGGCTGATCATGCACTGATCACGTGGCTGATCATGCACTGATCACGTGGCTGATCATGCACTGATCACGTGGCTGATCATGCACTGATCACGTGGCTGATCATGCACTGATCACGTGACTGACTGCTGATCATGCACTGATCACGTGGCTGATCATGCACTGATCACGTGGCTGATCATGCACTGATCACGTGGCTGATCATGCACTGATCACGTGACTGATCATGCACTGATCACGTGGCTGATCATGCACTGATCACGTGGCTGATCATGCACTGATCACGTGGCTGATCATGCACTGATCACGTGGCGATCATGCACTGACTGATCACTGATGCTGATCATGCACTGATCACGTGGCTGATCATGCACTGATCACGTGGCTGATCATGCACTGATCACGTGACTGATCATGCACTGATCACTGACTGATCGTGGCTGATCATGCACTGATCACGTGCTGATCATGCACTGATCACGTGACTGATCATGCACTGACTGTGGCTGATCATGCACTGATCACGTGGCTGATCATGCACTGATCACGTGGCTGATCATGCACTGATCACGTGGCTGATCATGCACTGATCGTGGCTGATCATGCACTGATCACGTGGCTGATCATGCACTGATCGTCGTGGCTGATCATGCACTGATCACGTGGCTGATCATGCACTGATCACGTGCTGATCATGCACTGATCACGTGGCTGATCATGCACTGATCACGTGGCTGATCATCATGCACTGATCACGTGGCTGATCATGCACTGATCACGTGGCTGATCATGCACTGATCACGTGGCTGATCATGCACTGATCACGTGGCTGATCATGCACTGCACTGATCGCGTGGCTGATCATGCACTGATCACGTGTCTGATCATGCACTGATCGTGCTGATGATCACGTGACTGATCATGCACTGATCACGTGGCTGATCATGCACTGATGATCATGTGGCTGATCATGCACTGATCACTGATGGCTGATCATGCACTGATCACGTGGCTGATCATGCACTGATCACGTGGCTGATCATGCACTGATCACGTGGCTGATCATGCACTGATCACGTGACTGATCATGCACTGATCACGTGGCTGATCATGCACTGATCACGTGGCTGATCATGCACTGATCACGTGGCTGATCATGCACTGATCACGTGGCTGATCATGCACTGATCACTGCGTGACTGATCATGCACTGATCACGTGGCTGATCATGCACTGATCACGTGGCTGATCATGCACTGATCACGTGGCTGATCATGCACTGATCACGCGTGACTGATCATGCACTGATGCTGATGCTGATCATGCACTGATCACGTGGCTGATCATGCACTGATCACGTGGCTGATCATGCACTGATCACGTGGCTGATCATGCACTGATGATCTGATCGTGGCTGATCATGCACTGATCACGTGGCTGATCATCATGACTGATCACGTGCTGTCACGTGGCTGATCATGCACTGATCACGTGGCTGATCATGCACTGATCGTGGATCATGCACTGATCACGTGGCTGATCATGCACTGATCACGTGGCTGATCATGCACTGATCACGTGGCTGATCATGCACTGATCACGTGGCTGATCATGCACTGATCACGTGGCTGATCATGCACACTGATCACGCTGATGCTGATGCACTGATCATGCACTGATCGTGTGATCTGATCATGATCACTGATCATCGTGCTGATCATGCACTGATCACGTGGCTGATCATGCACTGATCACGTGGCTGATCATGCACTGATCACGTGGCTGATCATGCACTGATCACGTGGCTGATCATGCACTGATCACGTGGCTGATCATGCACTGATCACGTGGCTGATCATGCACTGATCACGTGGCTGATCATGCACTGATCACGTGGCTGATCATGCACTGATCACGTGTGACTGATCATGCACTGATCACGTGCTGATCATGCACTGATCACGTGGCTGATCATGCACTGATCACGTGGCTGATCATGCACTGATCACGTGTGCTGCTGATCATGCACTGATCACGTGGCTGATCATGCACTGATCACGTGGCTGATCATGCACTGATCACGTGCTGATCATGCACTGATCACGTGCTGATCATGCACTGATCACGTGGCTGATCATGCACTGATCACGTGGCTGATCATGCACTGATCACGTGGCTGATCATGCACTGATCACGTGGCTGATCATGCACTGATCACGTGGCTGATCATGCACTGATCACGTGGCTGATCATGCACTGATCACGTGGCTGATCATGCACTGATCGTGTGATCATGCATCATGCACTGATCATCACTGACTGATCGCGTGGCTGATCATGCACTGATCACGTGGCTGATCATGCACTGATCACGTGGCTGATCATGCACTGATCACGTGGCTGATCATGCACTGATCACGTGGCTGATCATGCACTGATCACGTGGCTGATCATGCACTGATCACGTGCTGATCATGCACTGATCGTGTGGCTGATCATGCACTGATCACGTGGCTGATCATGCACTGATCACGTGGCTGATCATGCACTGATCACGTGGCTGATCATGCACTGATCACGACTGCTGATGCATGCACTGATCACGTGGCTGATCATGCACTGATCACGTGGCTGATCATGCACTGATCACGTGGCTGATCATGCACTGATCACGTGGCTGATCATGCACTGATCACGTGCTGATCATGCACTGATCATCGTGCTGATCATGCACTGATCACGTGGCTGATCATGCACTGATCACGTGGCTGATCATGCACTGATCACGTGGCTGATCATGCACTGATCACGTGGCTGATCATGCACTGATCACGCTGCTGATCATGCACTGATCGTGGCTGATCATGCACTGATCACGTGGCTGATCATGCACTGATCACGTGGCTGATCATGCACTGATCACGTGGCTGATCATGCACTGATCACGTGGCTGATCATGCACTGATCACGTGGCTGATCATGCACTGATCACGTGGCTGATCATGCACTGATCACGTGGCTGATCATGCACTGATCACGTGGCTGATCATGCACTGATCACGTGGCTGATCATGCACTGATCACGTGGCTGATCATGCACTGATCACGTGACTGATCATGCACATGCTGATCATGCACTGATCGCGTGACTGATCATGCACTGATCACGTGCTGATCATGCACTGATCACGCGGCTGCTGATCATGCACTGATCACGTGGCTGATCATGCACTGATCACGTGCTGATCATGCACTGATCACGTGGCTGATCATGCACTGATCACGTGGCTGATCATGCACTGATCACGCGTGGCTGATCATGCACTGATCACTGACTGATCACATGCACTGATCATGCACTGATCATGCACTGATCACGCTGCTGATCATGCACTGATCACGTGGCTGATCACTGATCACTGATCACGTGACTGATCATGCACTGATCTGATCACGTGATCTGATCATGCACTGATCACGTGCTGATCATGCACACTGATCACGACTGCTGATCATGCACTGATCACGTGACTGATCATGCACTGATCACGTGCTGATCATGCACTGATCACGTGGCTGATCATGCACTGATCACGTGGCTGATCATGCACTGATCACGTGGCTGATCATGCACTGATCGTGTGACTGATCATGCACTGATCACGTGGCTGATCATGCACTGATCACGTGGCTATCATGCACTGATCACGTGACTGATCATGCACTGATGATCACGTGGCTGATCATGCACTGATCACGTGGCTGATCATGCACTGATCACGTGGCTGATCATGCACTGATCACGTGGCTGATCATGCACTGATCACGTGGCTGATCATGCACTGATCACGTGGCTGATCATGCACTGATCACGCTGCTGATCATGCACTGATCACGTGGCTGATCATGCACTGATCACGTGGCATCATGCACTGATCACGTGACTGATCATGCACTGATCACGTGACTGATCATGCACTGATCACGTGGCTGATCATGCACTGATCACGTGGCTGATGCACACTGATCGTGGCTGATCATGCACTGATCACGTGGCTGATCATGCACTGATCACGTGGCTGATCATGATCACTGATCACGTGGCTGATCATGCACTGATCACGTGGCTGATCATACACTGATCACGTGACTGATCATGCACTGATCACGTGCTGCTGATCATGCACTGATCGTGCACTGATCACGTGCACTGATCATGCTGATCATCTGATCACGTGCTGATCATGCACTGATCACGTGGCTGATCACACTGATCTGATGGCTGATCATGCTGATCTGATCGTGGCTGATCATGCACTGATCACGTGACTGATCATGCACTGATCACGTGGCTGATCATGCACTGATCGTGTGATCTGATCATGCACTGATCACGTGCTGATCATGCACTGATCACGTGGCTGATCATGCACTGATCACGTGACTGATCATGCACTGATCACGTGGCTGATCATGCACTGATCGTGGCTGATCATGCACTGATCACGTGGCTGATCATGCACTGATCACGTGGCTGATCATGCACTGATCACGTGGCTGATCATGCACTGATCACGTGGCTGATCATGCATGCACTGATCACGTGCTGATCATGCACTGATCACGTGCTGCTGATCATGCACTGATCACGTGATCTGATCTGATCATGCACTGATCACGTGGCTGATCATGCACTGATCACGTGACTGATCATGCACTGATCACGTGACTGATCATGCACTGATCACGTGGCTGATCATGCACTGATCACGTGGCTGATCATGCACACTGATCACTGCTGATGCACTGATCACGTGGCTGATCATGCACTGATGATCATGCACTGATCACGTGGCTGATCATGCACTGATCACGTGGCTGATCATGCACTGATCACGACTGCTGATCATGCACTGATCACGTGGCTGATCATGCACTGATCACGTGGCTGATCATGCACTGATCACGTGGCTGATCATGCACTGATCACGTGGCTGATCATGCACTGATCACGTGGCTGATCATGCACTGATCTGATCTGATCGTGGCTGATCATGCACTGATCACGTGACTGATCATGCACTGATCACGTGGCTGATCATGCACTGATCACGTGGCTGATCATGCACTGATCACGTGGCTGATCATGCACTGATCACGTGGCTGATCATGCACTGATCACGTGGCTGATCATGCACTGATCACGTGGCTGATCATGCACTGATCGTGGCTGATCATGCACTGATCACGTGGCTGATGCACACTGATCACGTGACTGATCATGCACTGATCACGTGGCTGCTGATCACTGATGCACTGATCTGCACTGATCATGCACTGATCACGTGGCTGATCATGCACTGATCACGTGGCTGATCATGCACATGGCTGATCATGCTGATGCACTGATCACGTGGCTGATCATGCACTGATCACGTGGCTGATCATGCACTGATCACGTGGCTGATCATGCACTGATCACGTGGCTGATCATGCACTGATCACGTGGCTGATCATGCACTGATCGTGTGCTGATCATGCACTGATCACGTGGCTGATCATCATGCACTGATCACGTGGCTGATCATGCACTGATCACGTGGCTGATCATGCACTGATCACGTGGCTGATCATGCACTGATCACGTGGCTGATCATGCACTGATCACGTGGCTGATCATGCACTGATCGTGTGCTGATCATGCACTGATCACGTGGCTGATCATGCACTGATCACGTGGCTGATCATGCACTGATCACGGCTGATCATGCACTGATCACGTGGCTGATCATGCACTGATCACGTGGCTGATCATGCACTGATCACGCGTGCTGATCATGCACTGATCACGTGGCTGATCATGCACTGATCACGTGGCTGATCATGCACTGATCACGTGGCTGATCATGACTGATCACGTGATGATCATCATGACTGATCACTGGCTGATCATGCACTGATCACGTGATCATCATGCTGATCACGTGGCTGATCATGCTGATGATCTGATGATGCTGATCATGCACTGATCACGTGGCTGATCATGCACTGATCACGTGGCTGATCATGCACTGATCACGTGGCTGATCATGCACTGATCACGTGGCTGATCATGCACTGATCACGTGCTGATCATGCACTGATCGTGTGCTGATCATGCACTGATCACGTGGCTGATCATGCACTGATCACGTGGCTGATCATGCACTGATCACGTGGCTGATCATGCACTGATCACGTGGCTGATCATGCACTGATCACGTGGCTGATCATGCACTGATCACGATGGCTGATCATGCACTGATCACGTGGCTGATCATGCACTGATCACGTGGCTGATCATGCACTGATCACGTGGCTGATCATGCACTGATCACGTGGCTGATCATGCACTGATCACGTGGCTGATCATGCACTGATGATCTGACTGATCATCACGTGACTGATCATGCACTGATCACGTGGCTGATCATGCACTGCACTGATCACGTGGCTGATCATGCACTGATCACGTGGCTGATCATGCACTGATCACGTGGCTGATCATGCACTGATCACGCTGCTGATCATGCACTGATCACGTGGCTGATCATCACTGACTGATCACGTGGCTGATCATGCACTGATCACGTGGCTGATCATGCACTGATCACGTGGCTGATCATGCACTGATCACGCGATGATCATGCACTGATCACGTGGCTGATCATGCACTGATCACGTGCTGATCATGCACTGATCACGGCTGATCATGCACTGATCACGTGGCTGATCATGCACTGATCACGTGGCTGATCATGCACTGATCACGTGGCTGATCATGCACTGATCACGTGGCTGATCATGCACTGATCACGTGGCTGATCATGCACTGATCACGTGCTGCTGATCATGATCACTCATCTGATCGTGCACTGATCATGCACTGATCACGTGGCTGATCTGATCACACTGATCACGTGCTGATCATGCACTGATCACGTGGCTGATCATGCACTGATCACGTGGCTGATCATGCACTGATCACGTGGCTGATCATGCACTGATCACGTGACTGATCATGCACTGATCACGTGGCTGATGCACTGATCACGTGGCTGATCATGCACTGATCACGTGGCTGATCATGCACTGATGATCGCTGATCATCGCACTGATCACGTGGCTGATCATGCACTGATCACGATGGCTGATCATGCACTGATCACGTGGCTGATCATGCACTGATCACGTGGCTGATCATGCACTGATCTGACGTGGCTGATCATGCACTGATCACGTGGCTGATCATGCACTGATCACGTGGCTGATCATGCACTGATCACGTGGCTGATCATGCACTGATCACGTGACTGATCATGCACTGATCACGTTGCTGATCATGCACTGATCACGTGGCTGATCATGCACTGATCACGTGGCTGATCATGCACTGATCACGTGACTGATCATGCACTGATCGTGGCTGATCTGATCACGCTGCTGATCATGCACTGATCACGTGGCTGATCATGCACTGATCACGTGGCTGATCATGCACTGATCACGTGGCTGATCATGCACTGATCACGTGGCTGATCATGCACTGATCACGTGGCTGATCATGCACTGATCACGTGCTGGCTCATGCACTGATGCACTGATCACGTGCACTGATCATGCTGATCACTGATCACTGATGATCACTGATCATGATCACTGATCACGTGGCTGATCATGCACTGATCACGTGGCTGATCATGCACTGATCACGTGGCTGATCATGCACTGATCACGTGGCTGATCATGCACTGATCACGTGGCTGATCATGCACTGATCACGTGGCTGATCATGCACTGATCACGTGGCTGATCATGCACTGATCACGTGGCTGATCATGCACTGATCACGTGGCTGATCATGCACTGATCACGTGGCTGATCATGCACTGATCACGTGGCTGATCATGCACTGATCACGTGGCTGATCATCATCTGATCACTGATCTGATCTGATCTGATCACTGCACTGATCACGTGGCTGATCATCATGCACTGATCACGTGGCTGATCATGCACTGATCACGTGGCTGATCATGCACTGATCACGTGCTGATCATGCACTGATCACGTGTGCTGATCATGCACTGTCACGCTGCTGATCATACACTGATCACGCTGATCATGCTGATCATGCACTGATCACGTGGCTGATGCATCATCACTGATCACGTGGCTGATCATGCACTGATCACGATGCTGATCATGCACTGATCACGTGCTGATCATGCACTGATCACGTGGCTGATCATGCACTGATCACGTGGCTGATCATGCACTGATCACGTGGCTGATCATGCACTGATCACGTGCTGATCATGCACTGATCACGTGGCTGATCATGCACTGATCACGTGACTGCTGATCATGCACTGATCACGTGGCTGATCATGCACTGATCACGTGGCTGATCATGCACTGATCACGCTGACTGATCACACTGATCACGTGGCTGATCATGCACTGATCACGTGGCTGATCATGCACTGATCACGTGGCTGATCATCACACTGATCACGTGGCTGATCATCACACTGATCACGCTGCTGATCATGCACTGATCACGTGGCTGATCATGCACTGATCACGTGGCTGATCATTCACTGATCACGTGGCTGATCATGCACTGATCACGTGGCTGATCATGCACTGATCACGTGCTGATCATGCACTGATCGTGGCTGATCATCATGCACTGATCACTGATCATGATCACTGATCACGTGGCTGATCATGCACTGATCACGTGACTGATCATGCACTGATCACGTGACTGATCACTGATCACGTGACTGATCATGCACTGATCACGTGGCTGATCATGCACTGATCACGTGACTGATCATCATGCTGATGACATGCTGATACTGATCATGCACTGATCACGTGGCTGATCATGCACTGATCACGTGCTGATCATGCACTGATCACGTGGCTCATCATACACTGATCACGTGGCTGATCATGCACTGATCACGTTGCTTATCATGCACTGATCAGGTGGCTGACATTCACTGATCACGTGGCTGATCATACACTGATCACGTGGCTGACCATGCACTAATCACGTTGCTTATCATGCACTGTTCAGGTGGCTATCGTGCACTGATCACGTGGCTGATCATACACTGATCACGTGGCTATCATGCACTGATCACGTGACTGTGCATGCTCTGATCCCGTGACTGATCATGCACTGGTCACGTGGCTATCATGCACTGATCACGTGACTGCGCATGAATTGATGACATACCTGTTTATGCACTGCTTACGTGGCTATCATGCACTGATCACGTGCTGATCATGCACTGATCGTGGCTGATCATGCACTGATCACGTGGCTGATCATACACTGATCACGTGGCTGATCATGCACTGATCACGTGGCTGATCATGCACTGATCACGTGGCTGATCATCACTGATCACGTGGCTGATCATCACACTGATCACGTGGCTGATCATGCACTGATCACGTGGCTGATCATGCACTGATCACGTGGCTGATCATGCACTGATCACGTGGCTGATCATGCACTGATCACGTGGCTGATCATGCACTGATCACGTGACTGATCATGCACTGATCACGTGGCTGATCATGCACTGATCACGTGGCTGATCATGCACTGATCACGTGGCTGATCATGCACTGATCACGTGGCTGATTTGCACTGATCACTGATCTGTGACTGCTCATCATGCACTGATCACGTGGCTGATCATGCACTGATCACGTGGCTGATCATGCACTGATCACGTGGCTGATCATGCACTGATCACGTGGCTGATCATGCACTGATCGTGGCTGATCATGCACTGATCACGTGGCTGATCATGCACTGATCACGTGGCTGATCATGCACTGATCACGTGGCTGATCATGCACTGATCACGTGGCTGATCATGCACTGATCACGTGGCTGATCATGCACTGATCACGTGGCTGATCATGCACTGATCACTGATCATGCACTGGCTGATCATGCACTGATCACGTGGCTGATCATGCACTGATCACGTGGCTGATCATGCACTGATCACGTGGCTGATCATGCACTGATCACGTGGCTGATCATGCACTGATCACGACTGATCTGATCATGCACTGATCACTGACTGATCATGCACTGATGTGCTGCACTGATCTGTGACTGATCTGACTGATCATGCACTGATCGTGCACTGATCATGCACTGATCATGCACTGATCACGGCTGATCATGCACTGATCACGTGGCTGATCATGCACTGATCACGTGGCTGATCATGCTGATCCGTGCTGATCATGCACTCACTGATCACGTGGCTGATCATGCACACTGATCACGTGCTGATCATGCATGATGATCACGTGACTGATCATGCACTGATCACGTGGCTGATCATGCACTGATCACGTGTGCTGATCATGCACTGACACTGGATGATCATGCACTGATCGTGCACTGATCATGCACTGATCACGTGGCTGATCATGCACTGATCACGTGGCTGATCATGCACTGATCACGTGGCTGATCATGCACTGATCGTGGCTGATCATGCACTGATCACGTGACTGATCATGCACTGATCACGTGGCTGATCATGCACTGATCGTGGCTGATCATGCACTGATCACGTGACTGATCATGCACTGATCACGTGGCTGATCTGCATGATCGACTGATCATGCACTGATCACGTGGCTGATCATGCACTGATCATGCTGATCATGATGATCGCGTGGCTGATCATGCACTGATCACGTGGCTGATCATGCACTGATCACGTGGCTGATCATGCACTGATCACGTGGCTGATCATACACTGATCACGTGGCTGATCATGCACTGATCACTGGCTGCTGATCATGCACTGATCACGTGGCTGATCATGCACTGATCACGTGGCTGATCATGCACTGATCATCGTGCACTGATCACGTGACTGATCATGCACTGATCACGTGGCTGATCATGCACTGATCACGTGGCTGATCATGCACTGATCACGTGGCTGATCATGCACTGATCACGTGGCTGATCATGCACTGATCATCACATGGCTGATCATGATCACTGATCACGTGGCTGATCATGCACTGATCACGTGGCTGATCATGCACTGATCACGTGGCTGATCATGCACTGATCACGTGGCTGATCATGCACTGATCACGTGACTGATCATGCACTGATCACGTGGCTGATCATGCACTGATCACGTGTGCTGATCATGCACTGATCACGTGGCTGATCATGCACTGATCACGTGGCTGATCATGCACTGATCACGTGACTGATCATGCACTGATCACGTGGCTGATCATGCACTGATCACGTGGCTGATCATGCACTGATCACGTGACTGATCATGCACTGATCATCACGTGGCTGATCATGCACTGATCGTGGCTGCTGATCATGCACTGATCACGTGGCTGATCACATGCACTGATGGCTGATCATGCACTGATCACGTGGCTGATCATGCTCTGATCACGTGGCTGATCATGCACTGATCACGTGGCTGATCATGCACTGATCACGTGGCTGATCATGCACTGATCACGTGGCTGATCATGCACTGATCGCGTGGCTGATCATGCACTGATCACGTGGCTGATCATGCACACTGATCACGTGGCTGATCATGCACTGATCACGTGCTGATCATGCACTGATCACGTGGCTGATCATGCACTGATCACGTGCTGATGATCATGCACTGATCACATGTGACTGATCATGCACTGATCACGTGGCTGATCATGCACTGATCACGCGTGACTGATGCATGATCACGTGACTGCTGATCATGCACTGATCACGTGGCTGATCATCACACTGATCACGTGACTGATCATGCACTGATCACGTGGCTGATCATGCACTGATCACGTGGCTGATCATGCACTGATCACGTGGCTGATCATGCACTGATCACGTGGCTGATCATGCACTGATCACGTGGCTGATCATGCACTGATCGTGGTGGCTGATCATGCACTGATCACGTGGCTGATCATGCACTGATCACGTGACTGATCATGCACTGATCACGTGACTGATCATCATGCACTGATCGCGTGGCTGATCATGCACTGATCACGTGGCTGATCATGCACTGATCACGTGGCTGATCATGCACTGATCACGTGACTGATCATGCACTGATCACGTGGCTGATCATGCACTGATCACGTGGCTGATCATGCACTGATCACACTGATCATCATGCTGATGATCACGTGACTGATCATGCACTGATCACGTGCTGATCATGCACTGATCACGTGCTGATCATGCACTGATCACGTGGCTGATCATGCACTGATCACGTGGCTGATCATGCACTGATCACGTGCTGATCATGCACTGATCACGTGGCTGATCATGCACTGATCACGTGGCTGATCATGCACTGATCACGTGCTGATCATGCACTGATCACGTGGCTGATCATGCACTGATCACGTGGCTGATCATGCACTGATCACGTGGCTGATCATGCACTGATCACGTGGCTGATCATGCACTGATCACGTGGCTGATCATGCTGACTGATCACGTGACTGATCATGCACATGATCGCTGATCGCTGATCATGCACTGATCACGTGGCTGATCATGCACTGATCACGTGACTGATCATGCACTGATCACGTGGCTGATCATGCACTGATCGTGGCTGATCTGATCATGCACTGATCACGTGCTGATCACTGACTGATCACGTGGCTGATCATGCACTGATCACGTGACTGATCATGCACTGATCACGTGGCTGATCATGCACTGATCACGTGGCTGATCATGCACTGATCACGTGGCTGATCATGCACTGATCACGCGTGGCTGATCATGCACTGATCACGTGGCTGATCATGCACTGATCACGTGGCTGATCATGCACTGATCACGTGGCTGATCATGCACTGATCACGTGGCTGATCATGCACTGATCACGTGGCTGATCATGCACTGATCACGTGGCTGATCATGCACTGATCACGTGACTGATCATGCACTGATCACGTGGCTGATCATGCACTGATCACGTGACTGATCATGCACTGATCACGTGGCTGATCATGCACTGATCACGTGGCTGATCATGCACTGATCACGTGGCTGATCATGCACTGACTGATCACGTGCACTGATCATGCACTGATCACGTGGCTGATCATGCACTGATCACTGATCATCATGGCTGATCATGCACTGATCACGTGACTGATCATGCACTGATCACGTGACTGATCATGACTGATCATGCACTGATCACTGATCATCGTGACTGATCATGCACTGATCACGTGGCTGATCATGCACTGATCACGTGGCTGATCATGCACTGATCACGTGGCTGATCATGCACTGATCACGTGGCTGCTGATCATGCACTGACTGATCACGTGCTGATCATGCACTGATCACGTGGCTGATCATGCACTGATCACGTGGCTGATCATGCACTGATCGTGGCTGATCATCATGCACTGATCACGTGGCTGATCATGCACTGATCACGTGGCTGATCATGCACTGATCACGTGACTGATCATGCACTGATCACGTGGACTGATCATGCACTGATCACTGATCATGCACTGATCACGTGGCTGATCATGCACTGATCACGTGACTGATCATGCACTGATCGATCATGGCTGATCATGCACTGATCACGTGACTGATCATGCACTGATCACGTGCTGATCATGCACTGATCACGTGGCTGATCATGCACTGATCACGTGGCTGATCATGCACTGATCACGTGACTGATCATGCACTGATCACGTGGCTGATCATGCACTGATCACGTGGCTGATCATGCACTGATCACGTGGCTGATCATGCACTGATCACGTGGCTGATCATGCACTGATCACTGATCACTGCTGATCATGACACTGATCACGTGGCTGATCATGCACTGATCACGTGGCTGATCATGCACTGATCACGTGGCTGATCATGCACTGATCACGTGCTGATCATGCACTGATCGTGGCTGATCATGATCACGTGGCTGATCATGCACTGATCACGTGGCTGATCATGCACTGATCACGTGGCTGATCATGCACTGATCACGTGGCTGATCATGCACTGATCACGTGGCTGATCATGCACTGATCACGTGGCTGATCATGCACTGATCACGTGGCTGATCATGCACTGATCACTGGCTGCTGATCATGCACTGATCATGCTGATCATGCACTGATCACGTGGCTGATGGCTGATCATGCACTGATCATCGTGGCTGATGCGCACTGATCACGTGACTGATCATGCACTGATCACGTGGCTGATCATGCACTGATCACGTGGCTGATCATGCACTGATCACGTGGCTGATCATGCACTGATCACGTGGCTGATCATGCACTGATCACGTGGCTGATCATGCACTGATCACGTGGCTGATCATGCACTGATCACGTGGCTGATCATGCACTGATCACGTGGCTGATCATGCACTGATCACGTGGCTGATCATGCACTGATCACGTGGCTGATCATGCACTGATCACGTGGCTGATCATGCACTGATCACGTGGCTGATCATGCACTGATCACGTGGCTGATCATGCACTGATCACGTGGCTGATCATGCACTGATCACACTGTGCTGATCATGCACTGATCACGTGACTGATCATGCACTGATCACGTGGCTGATCATGCACTGATCACGTGGCTGATCATGCACTGATCGTGACTGCTGATCATGCACTGATCACGTGGCTGATCATGCACTGATCACGTGGCTGATCATGCACTGATCACGTGGCTGATCATGCACTGATCACGTGACTGATCATGCACTGATCACGTGGCTGATCATGCACTGATCACGTGGCTGATCATGCACTGATCGTGGCTGATCATGCACTGATCACGTGGCTGATCATGCACTGATGACGATCTGACTGATCATGCACTGATCACGTGACTGATCATGCACTGATCACGTGGCTGATCATCATGCACTGATCACGTGGCTGATCATGCACTGATCACGTGGCTGATCATGCACTGATCACGTGGCTGATCATGCACTGATCACTGCTGATCATGCGCACTGATCACGTGGCTGATCATGCACTGATCACGTGGCTGATCATGCACTGATCACGTGGCTGATCATGCACTGATCACGTGTGCTGATCATGCACTGATCATCACGTGGCTGATCATGCACTGATCACGTGGCTGATCATGCACTGATCACGTGGCTGATCATGCACTGATCACGTGACTGATGATCATGCACTGATCACGTGGCTGATCATGCACTGATCACGTGGCTGATCATGCACTGATCACGTGCTGATGCACTGATCATGGCTGATCTGATCACGTGGCTGATCATGCACTGATCACGTGGCTGATCATGCACTGATCACGTGACTGATCATGCACTGATCACGTGGCTGATCATGCACTGATCATGCACTGATCACGTGGCTGATCACACTGATGATGATCACTGATGACTGCTGATCATGCACTGATCGTGGCTGATCATGCACACTGATCACGTGGCTGATCATGCACTGATCACGTGGCTGATCATGCACTGATCACGTGGCTGATCATGCACTGATCACGTGGCTGATCATGCACTGATCACGTGGCTGATCATGCACTGATCACGTGGCTGATCATGCACTGATCACGTGGCTGATCATGCACTGATCACGTGGCTGATCATGCACTGATCACGTGGCTGATCATGCACTGATCACGTGGCTGATCATGCACTGATCACGTGGCTGATCATGCACTGATCACGTGGCTGATCATGCACTGATCACGTGCTGATCATGCACTGATCACGTGGCTGATCATGCACTGATCACGTGGCCACACACTGATCACGATGGCTGATCTGATCATGCACTGATCACGTGGCTGATCATCATGCACTGATCACGTGGATCATGCACTGATCATGCTGATCTGATGATCGTGGCTGATCATGCACTGATCACGTGGCTGATCATGCACTGATCACGTGGCTGATCATCATGCGCACTGATCACGTGACTGATCATGCACTGATCACGTGGCTGATCATGCACTGATCACGTGGCTGATCATGCACTGATCACGTGGCTGATCATGCACTGATCACGTGGCTGATCATGCACTGATCACGTGCTCATGCACTGCTGATCACGTGGCTGATCATGCACTGATCACGTGGCTGATCATGCACTGATCACGTGTGCTGATCATGCACTGATCACGTGGCTGATCATGCACTGATCACGTGGCTGATCATGCACTGATCACGTGGCTGATCATGCACTGATCACGTGGCTGATCATGCACTGATCACGTGGCTGATCATGCACTGATCGTGGCTGGCTGATCATGCACTGATCACGTGACTGATCATGCTGACATGCACTGCACTGATACGGCTGATCTGATCATGCACTGATCACGTGGCTGATCATGCACTGATCACGTGACTGATCATGCACTGATCACGTGGCTGATCATGCACTGATCACGTGGCTGATCATGCACTGATCACGTGGCTGATCATGCACTGATCACGTGGCTGATCATGCACTGATCACGTGGCTGATCATGCACTGATCACGTGGCTGATCATGCACTGATCACGTGGCTGATCATGCACTGATCACGTGGCTGATCATGCACTGATCACGTGGCTGATCATGCACTGATCACGTGGCTGATCATGCACTGATCACGTGGCTGATCATGCACTGATCACGTGGCTGATCATGCACTGATCACGTGGCTGATCACTGCACTGATCACGTGGCTGATCATGCACTGATCACGTGGCTGATCATGCACTGATCACGTGGCTGATCATGCACTGATCACGTGGCTGATCATGCACTGATCACGTGGCTGATCATGCACTGATCACGTGCTGATCATGCACACTGATCACGTGGCTGATCATGCACTGAATCACGTGGCTCATCATCATGATCACTGATCACTGATCTGATCATGATCACACTGATCACGTGGCTGATCATGCACTGATCACGTGGCTGATCATGCACTGATCGCGTGGCTGATCATGCACTGATCACGTGGCTGATCATGCACTGATCACGTGGCTGATCATGCACTGATCACGTGGCTGATCATGCACTGATCACGCGTGGCTGATCATGCACTGATCACGTGGCTGATCATGCACTGATCACGTGGCTGATCATGCACTGATCACGTGGCTGATCATGCACTGATCACGTGGCTGATCATGCACTGATCACGTGGCTGATCATGCACTGCTGATCATGCACTGATCACGGCTGATCATGCACTGATCACGTGGCTGATCATGCACTGATCACGTGCTGATCATGCACTGATCACGTGGCTGATCATGCACTGATCACGTGGCTGATCATGCACTGATCACGTGACTGATCATGCACTGATCACGTGGCTGATCATGCACTGATCACGTGGCTGATCATGCACTGATCACGTGGCTGATCATGCACTGATCACGTGGCGTGGCTGATCATGCACTGATCACGTGGCTGATCATGCACTGATCACGTGGCTGATCATGCACTGATCACGTGGCTGATCATGCACTGATCACGTGGCTGATCATGCACTGATCACGTGGCTGATCATGCACTGATCACGTGGCTGATCATGCACTGATCACGTGGCTGATCATGCACTGATCACGTGGCTGATCATGCACTGATCACGTGGCTGATCATGCACTGATCACGTGGCTGATCATGCACTGATCACGTGGCTGATGCACACTGATCACGTGGCTGATCATGCACTGATCACGTGGCTGATCATGCACTGATCACGTGGCTGATCATGCACTGATCACGTGGCTGATCATGCACTGATCACGTGGCTGATCATGCACTGATCATGCACTGATCACACTGATCACGTGGCTGATCATGCACTGATCACGTGGCTGATCATGCACTGATCACGTGGCTGATCATGCACTGATCACGTGGCTGATCATGCACTGATCACGTGGCTGATCATGCACTGATCACGTGGCTGATCATGCACTGATCACGTGGCTGATCATGCACTGATCACGTGGCTGATCATGCACTGATCACGTGGCTGATCATGCACTGATCACACTCATGCACTGATCACGCTGATCATGCACTGATCACGTGGCTGATCATGCACTGATCACGTGGCTGATCATGCACTGATCACGTGGCTGATCATGCACTGATCACGTGACTGATCATGCACTGATCACGTGGCTGATCATGCACTGATCACGTGGCTGATCATCATGCACTGATCACGTGGCTGATCATGCACTGATCACGTGACTGATCATGCACTGATCACGTGGCTGATCATGCACTGATCACGTGGCTGATCATGCACACTGATCACGTGGCTGATCATGCACTGATCACGTGGCTGATCATGCACTGATCACGTGGCTGATCATGCACTGATCACGTGGCTGATCATGCACTGATCACGTGGCTGATCATGCACTGATCACGTGGCTGATCATGCACTGATCACGCTGATCATGCACTGATCGTGGCTGATCATGCACTGATCACGTGGCTGATCATGCACTGATCACGTGGCTGATCATGCACTGATCACGTGGCTGATCATGCACTGATCACGTGACTGATCATGCACTGATCACGTGGCTGATCATGCACTGATCACGTGGCTGATCATGCACTGATCACGTGGCTGATCATGCACTGATCACGTGGCTGATCATGCACTGATCACGTGGCTGATCATGCACTGATCACGTGGCTGATCATGCACTGATCACGTGGCTGATCATGCACTGATCACGTGGCTGATCATGCACTGATCACGTGGCTGATCATGCACTGATCACGTGGCTGATCATGCACTGATCACGTGGCTGATCATGCACTGATCACGTGGCTGATCATGCACTGATCACGTGGCTGATCATGCACTGATCACGTGACTGATCATGCACTGATCACGTGACTGCTGATCATGCACTGATCACGTGGCTGATCATGCACTGATCACGGCTGCTGATCATGCACTGATCACGTGGCTGATCATGCACTGATCACGTGATCATCACACTGATCACGTGGCTGATCATGCACTGATCACGTGGCTGATCATGCACTGATCACGTGGCTGATCATGCACTGATCACGTGGCTGATCATGCACTGATCACGTGGCTGATCATGCACTGATCACGTGCTGATCATGCACTGATCACGTGACTGATCATGCACTGATCACGTGGCTGATCATGCACTGATCACGTGGCTGATCATGCACACTGATCACGTGGCTGATCATGCACTGATCACGTGACTGATCATGCACTGATGATCATGCTGATCATGCACTGATCACGTGGCTGATCATGCACTGATCACGTGTGGCTGATCATGCACTGATCACGTGGCTGATCATGCACTGATCACGTGGCTGATCATGCACTGATCACGTGACTGATCATGCACTGATCACGTGGCTGATCATGCACTGATCACGTGGCTGATCATGCACTGATCACGTGGCTGATCATGCACTGATCACGTGGCTGATCATGCACTGATCACGTGGCTGATCATGCACTGATCACGTGGCTGATCATGCACTGATCACGTGACTGATCTGATCATGCACTGATCACGTGGCTGATCATGCACTGATCACGTGGCTGATCATGCACTGATCACGTGGCTGATCATGCACTGATCACGTGACTGATCATGCACTGATCACGTGGCTGATCATGCACTGATCACGTGGCTGATCATGCACTGATCACGTGGCTGATCATGCACTGATCACGATCTGATCATGACTGATCGTGACTGATCATGCTGATCATGCACTGATCACGTGGCTGATCATGCACTGATCACGTGGCTGATCATGCACTGATCACGTGGCTGATCATGCACTGATCACGTGGCTGATCATGCACTGATCACGTGACTGATCATGCACTGATCACGTGGCTGATCATGCACTGATCACGTGGCTGATCATGCACTGATCACGTGGCTGATCATGCACTGATCACGTGGCTGATCATGCACTGATCACGTGGCTGATCATGCACTGATCACGTGGCTGATCATGCACTGATCACGTGGCTGATCATGCACTGATCACGTGGCTGATCATGCACTGATCACGTGGCTGATCATGCACTGATCACGTGGCTGATCATGCACTGATCACGTGGCTGATCATGCACTGATCACGTGGCTGATCATGCACTGATCACGACGTGGCTGATCATGCACTGATCACGTGGCTGATCATGCACTGATCACGTGGCTGATCATGCACTGATCACGTGGCTGATCATGCACTGATCACGTGGCTGATCATGCACTGATCACGTGGCTGATCATGCACTGATCACGTGGCTGATCATGCACTGATCACGTGGCTGATCATGCACTGATCACGTGGCTGATCATGCACTGATCACGTGGCTGATCATGCACTGATCACGTGGCTGATCATGCACTGATCACGTGGCTGATCATGCACTGATCACGTGGCTGATCATGCACTGATCACGTGGCTGATCATGCACACTGATCACGTGATCTGATCTGATCATGCACTGATCACGTGACTGATCATGCACTGATCACGTGGCTGATCATGCACTGATCACGTGACTGATCATGCACTGACTGTACGTGACTGATCATGCACTGATCACGTGGCTGATCATGCACTGATCACGTGGCTGATCATGCACTGACTGATCATGCACTGATCTGATCATGCTGATCATGCACTGATCACGTGACTGATCATGCACTGATCACGTGGCTGATCATGCACTGATCACGTGGCTGATCATGCACTGATCACGTGGCTGATCATGCACTGATCACGTGGCTGATCATGCACTGATCACGTGGCTGATCATGCACTGATCACGTGGCTGATCATGCACTGATCACGTGCTGATCATGCACTGATCACGTGGCTGATCATGCACTGATCACGTGGCTGATCATGCACTGATCACGTGGCTGATCATGCACTGATCACGTGGCTGATCATGCACTGATCACGTGCACTGATCACGTGGCTGATCATGCACTGATCACGTGGCTGATCATGCACTGATCACGTGGCTGATCATGCACACTGATCACGTGGCTGATCATGCACTGATCACGTGGCTGATCATGCACTGATCACGTGGCTGATCATGCACTGATCACGTGGCTGATCATGCACTGATCACGTGGCTGATCATGCACTGATCACTGTGATCATGCACTGATGATCATGCACTGATCACGTGGCTGATCATGCACTGATCACGTGGCTGATCATGCACTGATCACGTGGCTGATCATGCACTGATCACGTGGCTGATCATACACTGATCACGTGACTGATCATGCACTGATCACTGATCATCATGCACTGATCATGCACTGATCATGCACTGATCACGTGGCTGATCATGCACTGATCACGTGATCTGATCATGCACACTGATCACGTGGCTGATCATGCACTGATCACGTGACTGATCATGCACTGATCACGTGGCTGATCATGCACTGATCACGTGGCTGATCATGCACTGATCACGTGGCTGATCATGCACTGATCACGTGGCTGATCATGCACTGATCACGTGACTGATCATGCACTGATCACGTGGCTGATCATGCACTGATCACGTGGCTGATCATGCACTGATCACGTGGCTGATCATGCACTGATCACGTGACTGCTGATCATGCACTGATCACGTGGCTGATCATGCACTGATCACGTGGCTGATCATGCACTGATCACGTGACTGATCATGCACTGATCACGTGGCTGATCATGCACTGATCACGTGGCTGATCATGCACTGATCACGTGGCTGATCATGCACTGATCACGTGGCTGATCATGCACTGATCACGTGGCTGATCATGCACTGATCACGTGGCTGATCATGCACTGATCACGTGGCTGATCATGCACTGATCACGTGGCTGATCATGCACTGATCACGTGGCTGATCATGCACTGATCACGTGGCTGATCATGCACTGATCACGTGGCTGATCATGCACTGATCACGTGACTGATCATGCACTGATCACGTGGCTGATCATGCACTGATCACGTGGCTGATCATGCACTGATCACGTGGCTGATCATGCACTGATCACGTGGCTGATCATGCACTGATCACGTGGCTGATCATGCACTGATCACGTGGCTGATCATGCACTGATCACATGACTGATCATGCACTGATCACGTGGCTGATCATGCACTGACTGATCACGTGGCTGATCATGCACTGATCACGTGGCTGATCATGCACTGATCACGTGGCTGATCATGCACTGATCACGTGGCTGATCATGCACTGATCACGTGGCTGATCATGCACTGATCACGTGGCTGATCATGCACTGATCACGTGACTGATCATGCACTGATCACGTGGCTGATCATGCACTGATCACGTGGCTGATCATGCACTGATCACGTGGCTGATCATGCACTGATCACGTGGCTGATCATGCACTGATCACGTGGCTGATCATGCACTGATCACACGGCTGATCATGCACTGATCACGTGGCTGATCATGCACTGATCACGTGACTGATCATGCACTGATCACGTGGCTGATCATGCACTGATCACGTGGCTGATCATGCACTGATCACGTGGCTGATCATGCACTGATCACGTGGCTGATCATGCACTGATCACGTGGCTGATCATGCACTGATCACGTGGCTGATCATGCACTGATCACGTGGCTGATCATGCACTGATCACACGTGGCTGATCATGCACTGATCACACGTGGCTGATCATGCACTGATCACGTGGCTGATCATGCACTGATCACGTGGCTGATCATGCACTGATCACGTGGCTGATCATGCACTGATCACGTGTGCTGATCATGCACTGATCACGTGGCTGATCATGCACTGATCACGTGGCTGATCATGCACTGATCACGTGGCTGATCATGCACTGATCACGTGGCTGATCATGCACTGATCACGTGGCTGATCATGCACTGATCACGTGGCTGATCATGCACTGATCACGTGGCTGATCATGCACTGATCACGTGACTGATCATGCACTGATCACGTGGCTGATCATGCACTGATCACGTGGCTGATCATGCACTGATCACGCTGGCTGATCACGCGCACTGATCACTGATCACGTGCTGGCTGATCATGCACACTGATCACGTGGCTGATCATGCACTGATCACGTGGCTGATCATGCACTGATCACGTGGCTGATCATGCACTGATCACGTGGCTGATCATACACTGATCACGTGACTGATCATGCACTGATCACGTGGCTGATCATGCACTGATCACGTGCTGATCATGCACTGATCACGTGACTGATCATGCACTGATCACGTGGCTGATCATGCACTGATCACGTGGCTGATCATGCACTGATCACGTGGCTGATCATGCACTGATCACGTGGCTGATCATGCACTGATCACGTGGCTGATCATGCACTGATCACGTGGCTGATCATGCACTGATCACGTGGCTGATCATGCACTGATCACGTGGCTGATCATGCACTGATCACGTGGCTGATCATGCACTGATCACGTGGCTGATCATGCACTGATCATGGCTGATCATGCACTGATCACGTGCACTGATCATGCACTGATCACGTGCTGATCATGCACTGATCACGTGACTGATCATGCACTGATCACGTGGCTGATCATGCACTGATCACGTGGCTGATCATGCACTGATCACGTGGCTGATCATGCACTGATCACGTGGCTGATCATGCACTGATCACGTGACTGATCATGGCTGATCATGCACTGATCACGTGGCTGATCATGCACTGATCACGTGGCTGATCATGCACTGATCACGTGGCTGATCATGCACTGATCACGTGCTGATCATGCACTGATCACGTGGCTGATCATGCACTGATCACGTGGCTGATCATGCACTGATCACGTGACTGATCATGCACTGATCACGTGGCTGATCATGCACTGATCACGTGGCTGATCATGCACTGATCACGTGGCTGATCATGCACTGATGATCACGTGGCTGATCATGCACTGATCACTGTGGCTGATCATGCACTGATCACACGACTGATCATGCACTGATCACGTGGCTGATCATGCACTGATCACGTGGCTGATCATGCACTGATCACGTGGCTGATCATGCACTGATCACGTGACTGATCATGCACTGATCACGTGGCTGATCATGCACTGATCGCGTGGCTGATCATGCACTGATCACGTGGCTGATCATGCACTGATCGCGTGACTGATCATGCACCATCACGTGGCTGATCATGCACTGATCACGTGGCTGATCATGCACTGATCACGTGGCTGATCATGCACTGATCACGTGACTGATCATGCACTGATCACGTGGCTGATCATGCACTGATCACGTGACTGATCATGCACTGATCACGTGGCTGATCATGCACTGATCACGTGGCTGATCATGCACTGATCACGTGGCTGATCATGCACTGATCACGTGACTGATGCATGCACTGATCACCGCTGATCATGCACTGATCACGCATGGCTGATCATGCACTGATCACGCGTGGCTGATCATGCACTGATCACGTGGCTGATCATGCACTGATCACGTGGCTGATCATGCACTGATCACGTGACTGATCATGCACTGATCACGTGGCTGATCATGCACTGATCACGTGGCTGATCATGCACTGATCACGTGCCTGATCATGCACTGATCACGTGGACTGATCATGCACTGATCACGTGGCTGATCGCATGCACTGATCACACTGATCTGATCATGCACTGATCACGTGGCTGATCATGCACTGATCACGTGGCTGATCATGCACTGATCGTGGCTGATCATGCACTGATCACGTGGCTGATCATGCACTGATCACGTGGCTGATCATGCACTGATCACGTGGCTGATCATGCACTGATCACGTGGCTGATCATGCACTGATCACGTGGCTGATCATGCACTGATCACGTGACTGATCATGCACTGATGATGGCTGATCATGCACTGATCCGTGCTGATCATGACTGATCGTGGCTGATCATGCACTGATCACGTGGCTGATCATGCACTGATCACGTGCTGATCATGCACTGATCACGTGACTGATCATGCACTGATCACCGTGGCTGATCATGCACTGATCACGTGGCTGATCATGCACTGATCACGTGACTGATCATGCACTGATCACGTGGCTGATCATGCACTGATCACGTGGCTGATCATGCACTGATCACGTGGCTGATCATGCACTGATCACATGGCTGATCATGCACTGATGATCGTGTGCTGATCATGCACTGATCACATGGCTGATCATGCACTGATCACGTGGCTGATCATGCACTGATCACGTGACTGATCATGCACTGATCACGTGGCTGATCATGCACTGATCACGTGCCTGATCATGCACTGATCACGTGGCTGATCATGCACTGATCACGTGGCTGATCATGCACTGATCACGTGGCTGATCATGCACTGATCACGTGACTGATCATGCACTGATCACGTGGCTGATCATGCACTGATCACGTGGCTGATCATGCACTGATCACGTGCTGATCATGCACTGATCACGTGGCTGATCATGCACTGATCACGTGGCTGATCATGCACTGATCACGTGATCACGTGACTGATCTGATCATGCACTGATCACGTGGCTGATCATGGGACTGATCGATACGGCTGATCATGCACTGATCACGTGGCTGATGGGTGCGTGGCTATCATGCTGACACTGATCACGTGCTGATCATTCACTGATCACATGACTGATCATGCACTGATCACGTGGCTGATCATGAACTGATCACGTGACTGATCATGCACCCTGATCACGTGGCTCATCATACA